>NC_045451.1:2489147-2519218 GCF_002776525.5 Piliocolobus tephrosceles
TATTAACCTGGGAAAGGGAGAATATGCTGGCGGCATGGGGACGCACTCAGATTGCCTTGCAAGTCCTGTGAAATGACATCCTTCTAAGAACCTTTCCTCTCAGAGAGCATTCTTACTTCAAATGAGCCCATTTGTGTCAGCGCTGTGAGAAGCCACACCCCTGTCACCCCTCTCAGGCCCTGAGAGGTGCCGACTTAGATGTCATCTTAGCACAGCTTTTCAAACTATGAGAATCACTTTATGTCATGCTCAAGACAATCACAAAGAGAAAAGAATTTGATCTCAACACTCCTTTGCTGCCCCTCTCAAATAAGAGGAGAAAGAAGGATTTCTCTTCGAGATAAGGACAGTCTGTGTTCCGTTCATCATGTGCTACGGTGATTACTGAAGGCATTATGTTTCACGTGGGTGTGCAAGGCTGAAACCCAGATACTTTAATCACAAACCACTTCAGTCCACACTCCTGGCTCCCACAAATTGTTATTTGTCAGAAGACAGCTGCTTATTCTCTTAAACAGTTCTGAGAAATCAGTTGTTGCCACGTGCAGTCGGCTAAAGCCCTCCGCCAAGCTCCCATTCCCTAGACCTTGACAACACCTGCGCCAACCCACTCTAATAAGGAGAATCAGACCCACCAGACATTCCTGAGATCTCCCTCGACTGGCAGCTCAGCACGGCAGCGATGTCACCAGGGTTCTAAATACTGATCTTATCACGGCGACATTTGCAACTGTCAGGAGACAAGAGACAGGCCAACATGTCAGAGATCACAACACACACATCCACGAACTAATGGAAGTTGCTCTTTGGTTCAGAGGAAACGGGAACTGAGTATTCTGCATTGGTTTATATTGCATTCCCACAGAGAGAAGACAACAAAACACCTCTAGGTAAAGGGCAACTCGATTTTATCCACCATCACATTTGATGGTTAGGATTTCCTAGGACTGGACGAGCCTCTAACATCCCTCCCTCATTCTCTCCTCCCGTAGTCTCTATTCCAAGTTAAGTGACTTAAAGCTTTGGCGATGGGGGATGTGAGGGAAAACCAGCACTCCCAATGGAAGCACTGGAGGAGGTGGAGAGGAAGCTCCACGGTCTTACTACAAGGCTGAGGATTTGGGGAGGACATTATTGACCAAAATGAAATGAGAGGAAAATTTACTAGTCTAGGGGTTAGAACCTTCAAGTCCTTAACTAGGCTACTAAGCCAGGTGAGCTCCCCCTTTAAAAGGAGCAGGGCAGAGGGAAGGATGAATGTGCTGAATGCTTGCTCTGTGCAGCAGCCAAGCTGTGCTGTGTTGTGCTGTGTATGTACCAGCCGTGGGTCCTCACACAGACTGTACAAAACAGTTAGAGTCATTACCAGGATTTTACAAAGGACAGTAGTGAGGGTACAAATGGAAGTAACTCGCCAAAGTCACGCTGCTGGTGGACAGTGGAAACAGGACGCACACCTGGCACCTGGCTGCAGGTACCTGAACCACGCTGATGTCCTCTTTCCTCGTTCAGTTCTCCTTGAAGGAAATGAATGTGGATGATGTGAATGTGGATCGACTGCGGCATAGTTCCCAGCGTGGCTTCCTGATGTAGGGCGCATACCGTACAGCTTTTCTTTGCCTGTAAGAATCATGCTCATGCAGGCAAAGCGCTCTGACCCCGACACAGACTTTGAGTCTTGAGATTTTTTTCACTCAAATGGAAAGCAGAGGGCAAGAAAGAAGGACTCAGAGGAGGCAGCGGTGAATTACGGGGAAAACTCATGCCGCTGGCAGTTCGTCAACAACCCCGGCCGTCTCTCTCTTTGTATGTCCACCTTAGTTCACCATTGACTTTCCAAGGAGGACAAATAATTCAAGTGGGAGAAACATTCTCCTGTTATCACACCAACACACAGGAGAGATTGCAGAAAAAGGAAAATCCCAGCAGCATGTTTTTTAAATAGGGCATTTCACAGGGAACTCAGAGTTTTTATGCCAAAAGTTCCATCCGTAATGCACCATCTGTCGCACACTGGATCTTTACCCATCCCGTCTAGAGCTTCTCCATGAAGGCATTGCAGGGGCCTTGAGCTCCTCACCCTGCAGGAGTCAGCAGCATCCATCAACCTTCTCTCCCACAGAGGAGATCAAAGATTCAGCTCAGTGCCATAAATGCAATGGTTCTCAAAATCTGCTCCCAGAACGGCATCACCTGAGAACTTGTTAGAAATACAAATCCTTGAGCTCCACCCCAGCCCTACGGAATCAGAACTTCTGGGGCTGGGCCCAGCAACCTGTTTTACCAAAGCTCTCCAGGTGATCCTAAGCCTCAGTGGGTGTCAGCACCAGGTTTAGACCAGAGGGCCTCAAGTGCTTGTTACATCCACCTAGGAGAGTTTTCCAACTCCTAATGCCTCGGCCACAGGGCATGCGATGAGGAAGTCCTACGATGAGATCCGAGCCTCAGGAATGTCTAAGGCTCCCCAGCAGATTCCATCGTGCAGCCAGTCTTGAGAGCAGCATTCTAGTGGATGTGCTTGTCAGGAAAACAGGCTTCACTGTGCAGCAAGACTAGCAAAGGGGGAACTGAAGCACTACTGGGGTAACAAGCCCATTATGCTCAGCAAGGAGGTTCCGGGATCTTGGTAGGAATGGGAATTTTTGCAGAGGCCAGAGCAGTTGGGACCACTGTGAGCCAAGTGTGCACTGTGTGTGCCGAGTGTGCATTGTGTGTGTCAAGAATGCACTGTGTGAGCCAGTTGCTGTGTGTTCCAAGAGTGCACGGTGTGCTGAGCGTGCGCTGTGTGAGCCAAGTGTGCACCAAGTGTGCCAAGCATGTGCTGTGTAAGCTGAGTAGACTTCGTGTGCTGAGTAGGCACTGTGTGTGCCGAGCATGTGCTGTGTGCCAAGTGTACACTGTGCGTGCTAAGTGTGCACTGTGTGTGCCAAGTGTTCATAGTGTGTGCAGCGTGTGCTGTTGTAAGCTGAGCACACACTGTCTGACCTAAGCACATGTAGAAATGGTTCTGCTGCCCAGAAGAAGGGATAGGACTGTGAGTCCAACTTAGGCTGCACCCTGGGGTCCCGTGGGGAAGGTTTGTAACCACCGACATACGTGCTTTGGGAAGCTTGGGTATCCGGACTTTAAAAGCTGGGTGAGTAATGCTGGCATGTAGCAAAGGTTGACAACTTGGAGTCATGGTTGGAAGCTCCCTTTGACAACCAGCAGTTCCAGTGCACAGGTGGGGACACAGTAGCCCTTTACTTCCAACAGCCAATGCATCCCCATTTCTTACAGAAATTCTACCTGTGTGGCGGCGAGATCTGGAGCTGTCACACTGGAGACTCCTTTCTGGGACCGAGGAGGCTCCTGCAGGAACCTGGAGCTGAGTGCGTGTATGGAGCACTCAGTACATGCAGCAGGCAAGTTCCTGCCCGGAGAGGGGACCTGGACTCCTGCCTCCGGCCAGGGAGCTTGCGTGCTATTTTTCATGCCTGGGCCCAAGCAGGCTAACTCAATGCTGGAAGGACTTCAGCATGGAGTTGAATGGTCCAATGCAGATCACACCAATATAAGCTGTTTTCTTTACTATTTTACTCAACGAGCCTGAAAAATGTGTCTCTAGAGAAAATCAGCTAAGTCCTGCTGGGTGGGGAAGCTCTTGGCACAGAGGATGGTTCAGCTTTCATCTGAGTCACCAAAGCAGAGGAGGGAGATGGGGCATGAGGAGCTGGTGGTGGAGAACTTGGGGTTCCACTGGGCCCTGGAGATAAGCACTTGGAGGCACCCCCAACACTGGCAGAAGAAGAAAACAGTCCGGGGTCCTGCCAAGGAGGGAGAATGGACGCGCAGAGAAGACCAGGCTGCACCATGAGGATTGCCTGTTACAGTCAAGAGACTCCAGGACCTCATAGAGCCGAGCTGCCTGCCAGACAGAGCCCACATTCAATTCAACATCAGAATGCCAAATGCCCAGACACAGAGGCCTGAAGCAAACAGAAGCGTGGGGTTTTAAGTACTCAAATTCAGGAGACGTCAAGAAGGTTGGAGACCGAGGCATCACTGGCAGACATTTCTAAATGTTAGGGCAGAATGCACCTGAGTCACCCTCTAAAGAAGGAAGGATCTGTGTTCGTGTGTTTCGTGTTGCTATAAGGACTACCTGAGATTGGCCAATTTATAAAGAAAAGTTTTATTTGGCTCACAGTTCTGCAGGCTGTGCAAGCATAGCTCCAGCACCTGCTCAACTCCCAGTGATGCCTCAGGAAGCTTTATTCATGGTGGAAGGTGAAGGGGGAGCAGGCATGTCATATGGCAGGAGACGGAGCAGAGAAAGGGGGTAGGAGTTGCCAGGTTCTTTGAACAGCCAGCTCTCCCTGTGAACTGGTAGAGTGAGAACTCACTTATTACCTCAAGGGCAGCACCAAGCCATTCAGGAGGGATCCGCCCCGTGACTCACACCTCCCCCGACCCCACTTCCAACACCGGAGATCACATTCAACATGAGATCTGGAGGAGACAAACATCCAAACTGTATCAGAAGCCTTTTGGTTTCTGCTCAAAAATGTGGAGACGTGAAGGCTGTCACTCCCATCCACAAACGGAAAGTGAACAAACTGACCCTCAGACCATCAGGAAACAGAGGTCAGAATGCACCCTTCAACCCCAAATCTGCAGACAGGCTCCTGCAGAGAGTCAGGGTTGAGACCACTGATCTGGAGCAGGAGCCACTGAAGCTCAGCGGAACCCTCCAATGGTGGTGCTCATGAACCCCTGGAGGCCAGTGTGGACTATCTGGAGGCTGCAGGGTGGGGCTGCAGAGCTACGGGATCCTCTGCACTTCCACGGCCTTACCTTGAAGAACCCAGTGGGTGCTCACAGTAACAATCCAAGAGACCCCGAGAGACCCTCATGGCACCACCGGTGGAGGAAAAAGCAGTCATTGTGAAATACACCCAGAGCCTTCTCCATATACCAAAGGCCCTCCCTCCAGAGGGAAATACTGTGCCAGAGTCTTATCCTTGCTGGGGGAAAAGAATTCCTCCCGCTCCTGCCCTCCCAGCATTCCTGTGCCACCTGAGGGGACCGTAGGAAGCACAGACTGCAGGGCAGAGTGTCAGGAAACACTGGGAGGCATCTGCCGGGGAAGCAGCAGCAACACGGGCATCACCTCAGTGCCGCCGGAGAACAGGAAGAGCCGTGGCCCCAAGACACCAGCGCGAGGTGAGCCTGACACTCAATCCTAACGTTACAGGGTGTTCCTCCTTCCCCAGACGTTACCACCACCACAACAGGATTCCAGGGTGGTGACTGTGATTACAGCCACAAGAGCTGAGAGACACAGACTTCCTCTGAAAAGACGTCTGTAGGAAAGCTCACAGTTGAGAGAGAGAAGAACAAGCTCACCAGGGTGCACCTGGATTAGGTGCCGCAGGCAACTGATGAGCAAAGCCCAGATGCTAACCAGGCTGGCACAAATCGTCACCGGAAGGTCCTGTTCTCTCCATTTCCTATGACTCGATGTCCAGCTTTCAACAGAAAGTGCATGGCACCTGCAATGCAGGAAGCGCAGGGCCTGAAGCGACAAAGCCAGCAGGAGAACCGACTCAGGTGGGACAGACGCCGGGAGGAGCTTACGGGGAATGTGAGTGACTGTTATTAGGGTGCCAATTCCTTAACCTATTAATGTGATAATACATTCACATGTTAATTGGACTATTCATATGGAATGGTCCACAGGCAGAAAAGAACCAGGGCTGCTCAGGACGGGCAGGTCAGAAACACCCTGCAGGGCTGGTTGCCAGAAACAACCTGGCAGGTCCTCAGAATGCTGAACAGAAAACCACCCCACCACCCAGCAGCACCACTCCCAAACGTACACACAGGAGAAGACTTGTCCACACAAAACTTCTATGGGGTTAGATTACACACAACAGAAAACCATGAATTGTGAATTAAGTTGTAAAATAAAAATGTACTGTAAAATAAACATTGTGAACAAAAATTCACTGGAGTGTCGTCAGTTGGTTATTCTCTGTACCATGCCAATGGCACCTAAGAAGAGACCCCACAGTGTTTGTTCTTTGAGCGCGTCTGTGTTCCAGGCACCATTCCAAGCTCTAGGGAGTCCGCGGTGAAAGGAAGCAAACAAGCCCTGATACCCAGCAGCGTGTACAGCCCGGGGGAATGGGCTTCTGTGAATCCGCAAGCACAATGTTCATGGAAAGGGGGCAGCCAGTCTGGGAGCTCCCGATCCTGACTGTGGCCGCCCGACTCCACGTGAGTCTTGTTTGTGGCATGTGTTAGACAAGACGCCAAAACCATGTTGAGCTGGGCTGTGTGCGAAGACAAATGTTATTTTTAGTCCTCATGACGTTGGTATCCTTACTCCAAATCTATGGATGAAAATGTATATCAAAACATCATATTGTACACCTAAAATATATGAACTATTTCTTAATATTTTGTGAATAATGAAAATAAAGACATTGCAGCTTCTACAAAAATAAAATAATACTACAAAAAATGAGAAAGGAAGCTTTAAGAATTGAAGCATTTGGGCCAGGTGCAGTGGCTCATGCCTGTAATCCCAGCACTTTGGGAGGCCGAGGAGGGTGGATCACCTAAGGTCAGGAGTTCAAGACCAGCCTGGTCAACATGGTGAAACCGCATCTCTACCAAAAACACAAAAATTAGCTGGGCGTGATGGCAGGCGCCTGTAATCCCAGCTGCTCAGGAGGCTGAGGCAGGAGAATTGCTTGAACCTGGGAGGTGGAGGTTGCAGTGAGCCGAGATCACGCCACTGCACTCCAGCCTGGGTGACAAGAGGGGAACCCTGTCTCAAAAAAAAAACAAAAACAGAATTTAAGCATTTTGTCAAGAATCCAAACGCTGGTAACTAGTATGGATTTGAAGGGTGACATTTTTTACTTTTAGCTTCAGTATTTTATTGCCTGCTAGCCCACTCCCAGTCGTCTATTACATGAGAGAATTTGCACTTAGAGGACACAGCGGGTTTCTCACTCGTGGCGCTGCAGATGTTGCTTCTGGACGATCGTGTGGTGCTGGGTGCCTTTCTGATCATTGAGAGATGCTTGGCAGCATCCCCGTCCCCACCCACTACAGCCCGCAGAAGGCCCTTCCCAGGACACAACAGTCTGCGTGGCCTCTGGACCCTGCTGAAGTCCCCTACATGACGGTGACCCTCCACTGAGAGGCACTGCTATGAGGCAATTCAGATCAGTGGTTGCACCTGTTTTGAGATTTTACTTATAATATCTAAATACTGTAGGCATGTGGCTATCAGCAAGAGGATATGTGCATAATTAAATGCTGTAGGACAATGGGAAGCATATATTTTAGGCTAGTCGTATTTTTATTATTTTGCTTAGATTACATATTTTTACCATGGAGCAAACTCTAAGGAGACTGGTTGAATAAACTAGGCTGAGCATAATTTGAGATGAAAATTTTAACAGTGGTTCATGTGTAGCTTGATGGAGAGTAACATTTCAAAATATATTAAATGTAAGGATGTCGTAAGGAATTTTCAGAGACTTCTGGAGACAAAATCAAAAACAAGTTTTTGTTCTAGTGCCCTCTATTGCTAGAATTGCTCCTATAGAATTACTCACTTGCTGACAGCAATGAAACACTGGAAAGATACATCTGAAGAATAACTGCTTGAAGACACTGGAGAGTTACAGAATGCAGGGAGAACGCAGAAGTTCCAGCCACAAAATGAGGAACTGCCCTGCAAGCAGCACCCACAGGACTCCACCTCCCTGGATGGGGCTCCCAGCGAGGCAGAGCACAGCCCTAAAATCAGAAACCAGGGACGGATTTGAAAGGGGACCAAGGAAACCTGCTGCGGTGATGGAAATGCATTATGTATTGATTGGGGTGGGTTGTTACACGTGTTTATACATTTGTCAAAACTTTTTTTAAATGCACACTTAAAATCATCAGTGTTATTGTCTTTAAATGTTACCCCAATAAGGAAGCAAAAGTACATCAGTGCCTTACAAGAAACAACAATATCTCTTACACAAGGAAGTCATCAGCGCCTTGAGGAGTTTAATGGCCCAGATGGACATGCGGCGAGGCTTAGAAAGAGGCCTCGCAGGGCCTAGGACAGAACTGTTTGTTCTCGTTTGCTTATTTTCATGGCTTTCTTGAGATATAACTCACAGAGCAACGATGCCCTCATTTAAAATGTACAATTCAATGGCTTTTAGTGCATTCACAGATGTGTGCAACCATTGCCACAATTTTAGAAGATTTTCATCACAAAAACCCGCTTTTTTAACTCACACTAAAACTTGCTTGTGTTGTAAATATCAATTTTCTTTCCTTCTTTTTCTCTGTATTTATTAAGTACTGCCTCAGCTCCCACTTGAGAGTTCAGTAGGGGAAAAATATGATCTAAATGTCAAATGTGAATTATAGCTTAGAGCAAGCCAAAATTTAAATCAGTATTTCCAAACCGAAGGGTATTACCCATTAGCTGGCCACGACCCTTAGCTTAGTGGGTTTTCATTATCATTTGTTTTTAAAAAACGAAAAAGAAAAAGAGAACGGAATAGAATAGAAAATATCAGCGTGTGCTACACATAATGTCAGCATTATTTGCTGAAATATGTTTCAGGGGTGTGTGTATGTTGGTTCTTACTGCAAAATCTGTTTGTTACCATGGAGTCAGTGAAAAAATAGGAAAGGCAGGTATTTAAACCATCCCTTTGGCTGTTTTTGGTCTTCTTTGGGTGAAAATGCCCCGTCTCTGCCACCTTGTCCTGCCCCTCCCCTCGGATGCTGCAGCTGGGGTGTAAGGTGGGGAGCAGGGCCATGAGTATGGGTCCTAGGCTTGGTTGGGGTGTGAGGTAGGGAGCGGAGCCATAAGCGTGGGTCCTGGGCTTGGTTGGGGTGTGAGGTGGGTAGCGGTGCCGTGAGCGTGGGTCCTGGGCTTGGTCGGGGTGTGAAGTGGGAAGCAGGGCCCATGAGCGTGGGTCCTGGGCTTGGTCGGGGATGCACTTAGTGGGAATCTAACGGAACTCGAATGACCCCTTCTCTCTACAGCCTATTGTCCAGCTGCAAAATCCTAAGAATCTGAGTGTTATTCCATGTTTCTTCTTTGTATTCCTACTGTAAAAAATGGACTCTCCTTCACCTTCCCCTCCCTCTAGGCTAAGAAGGACATGGAAGCACCTCAAGATCTCTTCTAAACGTTACCTGTCGACATTTAGGAAAAGAAGAGGGCCAGCATTTCTCCAAGCCAACCTGAGGACTCGGGTGCCCATCAGCAGAGAGAAAGAGCTCCTTTCCTGCCAGGGTTTGGCGTGGGTGGTGAGGTGGAGGAGACCAGCAGCCCGGGGCATTTTCAGGAATCCTCTGAGGAACCTTTCAAAACTGTGTGAACCGCACTGTAACTGAGATGTTGTGTGAGCAGAGGAGGCGAGAAAACCAAGTCAAGTGACCCAGCTCCCCGGCCTCCCGCACCGCCTCCGTCACTGCAAACAAGATCCCCAGCTCCCCGGCCTCCCGCACCGCCTCCGTTACTGCAAACAAGATCCCCAGCTCCCTGGCCTTCCGCACCGCCTCCTTCACTGCAAACGAGATCATTTCTAGTTTTTATCTGGGTTTCCCAGACTGACTTCTCTACTGGGAAGAAACCATTTTCATGGTAAATTAATGAATAAAAATAAACTTGGTTGATTTTTTTAAAAAAAGACCCCTTACCCTTATATACTCAGTTGATACATTCCCAAGAAAATGACAGCAATACCAAAAACAGTGCCTCTGCATCTGTGCATGCTAAGATCACAGGTTTAGCCTGAGAATGACCACCACCAGGGACAGTACTGGTCTCTAAGAGAAATTAAGCTTTGGAAGCCTTGCTGGTTCTCAGGACAGCTGACGTGGATGGTGTGCATGGCATTACTGGGCCCAGACAACAGGAGCCTGACTGTGACTCTTATCCTGGGAGCGGCCAGAGCTCTGGTTTCTGCACAGCATGCTTCACTTTTGAGTTTTCCCTTTTCCACCAAGTCCTTCTTAGCAATTTTTTGACTGGAGCAATCAGTTAGAAATTCAAGGGCCTCCTCTTGCTTCCTCTCCCCTAGAAAGCCCCGAGATGGCAGTGTGGGCATGAGCGCTGGCAAACATGGTGTTAGGCATGCTGCTTTAGGTTGTAACAACAAATATTCCACCTTTCCCAGGGCAACCTTTCCATCAGTCCAAAGGTGTCTTAATATTCAGGGAAATAAAGATACCTTCTACTTAATAAAATGCATGCTTTCTAGTAATGCGCTGTGCTTGCCTGTGACACACCGCTGACCCCTGGAAGAACTCATTCCCACCCTTGAGGGGCGATCATCATCTCAGGAAGAGGGTCCTGAAGTCCACACGCCACGCCTCAGGCACCAAAGGAGTGCTTGACCTCACCACCATCCGACCAGCCCATCAGTGCCAAGAACTGAACCACACTTACGGGCCAGAAGGGCAGGCCAGGGACACAGCACCTCCATCAGGTCTCGTTAGTGGCTGGGTCTCACTCAGGGGTCAGTGGTGCCTGCAGTAGTGGGAATGGTGAGCAGCTCCCTGAAGATGCAGGACTATGGTGGTCCAACCACCTCCCTAAGAAGCTCTGTTCTCAAAATCTGATTAACAAACGTCCAAATGCACTTTTAACATCATTATGTTATATGAATGATTCCATTCTGGAGTACAGTTTCACCACCATGCTATATTTCAGGTACATGATGGATTAAAAAGGATGTTGTTGGCAGGAGCAGAAAACCAAACACACATGTTCTCACTCACAAGTGCAAGTTGAACAATGAGAACACATGGACACAGGGAGAGGAACATCACACACTGGGGCCTGTCGGGGGGGGGGGACTAGGGGAGGGAGGGCATTAGGACAAATACCTAATGTAGATGATGGGTTGATGGGTGTAGCAAACCAGCATGGCATGTGTATACCTATGTAACAAACCTGCATATTCTCCACAAAATTTAAAAATGCAAAAAAAAAAAATGTTGTTGGAAGGCCTAGAGACAGAACCATCGTATAATATTGTTTTCCTAGGACACAGTCAGAACTACACAACCCACCTCACTCTGGACCGTCAAAACCCAACTCATTCGTAGCTCATGCCCTGCCAGCAATTATCTAGAAACTGTAAGCTGAAAAGTGCTTCAAATTTGGCCTAAATTATGTGCAGATAATCAGTGTAATTAGAAAAGTAATGTAGCTCAGAAAACCTGCACACAGAAGTGTGATAAAATAATCTTAGCATTAAATGACAAGGACATACACATAGTTCAAACACAATTCTAGTTTCAAAAAAGCCCTTGGGGAAAAGGAGAATATCATTAAGGTCTCCAGATTATTAATTAAGCCACCTGCTTTATTCTGCTAGTAAGGCTTTCTTGTGTTTTACTCCATTAAGATAAAATTTTCTTTTGAGGAAGGAAATTTAGGATAATAGTCATTTTAACTATTTATGCCAAGTTTATTGAACCTATGCGGTTGCTTTTCCTTTAAATGATTGTATCATAACATTATTGAGAAGTAATCTATTATTTACTTCCCAGATAACCACAAAGTGAGTTGACATTTTCATTAAAGGAAAAAGAGAAAATTATTATATCTGGGACATTCATCTAATAAATATATTTTACTGACCTTTCATATGTTAAAGTCCATGGCATTTTTAAAGTTTTTTGCTCATTTGGGAATCTCAGAAAAGATAATGAGAAGGGAATTTTAAGCTCAAATTTTAAAAAAAGAAGAAGAAACACCAACTTACTGGGAACTGGAGTGTCAATGGCCCAGGATCTAAAGCCTTTACGTACCATAAAATCCCTGCATGCATATATTGATTTCAGAATCCTGACATAGAGTTCTTTGTGCAATGCTAGTCTTGGAACTCACAATTTATTTAAATAGCATGTTATGCTCTAGAGGTTTGTTTCTGCTTAAGATGTGGAAAGCCAGGGGACTATGGTCACCTTGGGCTCAGAGCAGGGCGAGGATTCCAAAGGCATTGGGTTCCAAAGGGTTTGTGTCCCTGCCTCCCTTTTCTCTCTGCAGGCTGGATATGCCTGCAGCATGGACCGGGCCTTCCTCCACTCTGGCTCCCCGCAGGGTGCTCAGTCATCATTGCTGATTTCTCAGTGCTAGAATCAGTCAAGCAAAGGCTGGAGCAGGCGGCCTCTGGTTCTGCTGGTCCAGACCAGGCACTGGGCAAGCCTGGGCATCTGGCCATAAAATCAGGTTTTTTTTTTTGTTTTTTTTTTTTACTGCCCCTGTCCTTTCTCCCTAGGGCAAAGAAACTACCTCATGGATACAGGAGAAAAGGGGTATCCTGTGTCTTCCCACTGAAGACAGCTGAGGAAAGAATCAGTGAGCTTAAAGCTAGGCTGACAGAAGTCACATGAACTAAACACAAAGAAGAACAAAAGTGAGAAAAAGATGGGGGATAAGGAAGAAGGAGCCACTGGGATACTACACTTGGTCTAACACAGGTGTAATTGATACCCTAGGAAGAAAGACAGGAATAAACAAGAGAGAAGAAATATGTTTCGGAATTAAAAGAAGCTCACAGATCCCAGAAGCTCCGGATAGCTTGAGAAGGATAAACAACAAACAAAAATACCCTCAAACATCTAGGAGAAAAAATAAAGAGAAAATCTTGAAAGCAACTAGGAGAAAGAGCATTACACATTGCTTACAGAGGAACACCAAAGAGAATCTCAGCACACTTCTCCAGGAACACCAAAGAGAATCTCAGCACACTTCTCCTCAGAAGTAACACAGCCAGAAGGTAATAGAGGGACATCTTTAAAATAATGAAAGAGAAAATGATTGTCAGAGAGAATTTCATACTCACAGAAAATATCTTCCCCAGAAAAGGTAAAATAAAGATTTTCCAGACCAAAAAAGAAGCTGAGAAAATATATTACCAGCAGTTCTGCTGTACACCAAATGCTAAAATTCTTTAGGCAGCAGTGTGATGCCAAATGGTCATTTGGATTACACAAAGAAACGAAGCTCTGAAGATGGTAAAATGCAGGTAAATCTAAAACACGTTTTAATTTTTATTCACTTTAATTTTATTTTTGTTGTTGAGACGGAATCTTGTCCTGTCGCCCAGGCTGGAGTGCAGTGGCCGGATCTCAGCTCACTGCAAGCTCCGCCTCCCGGGTTTACGCCATTCTCCTGCCTCAGCCTCCCGAGTAGCTGGGACTACAGGCGCCCGCCACCTCGCCCGGCTAGTTTTTTGTATTTTTTAGTAGAAACGGGGTTTCACCGTGTTAGCCAGGACGGTCTCGATCTCTTGACCTCGTGATCCGCCCGACTCAGCCTCCCAAAGTGCTGGGATTACAGGCTTGAGCCACCACGCCCGGCCAATTTTTATTCACTTTAAACATATAACTGAGGTCAAACACTAAAACAGTAACAGTACATTATTCAGTCTCTCACATATTGTGTTAGGCAGAATAACAGACCCCAAAGATGTCCACATCCTAAACCCTGAAACCTTCAATTATACCATCTTCCATGGCAGGGGGACTTGGCAGATGGGATTAAATTAAGGACTTTGAGGTGCGAAGGTTTTCCTGGCTTATCTGCGGGGGGTTCAATCTAACCACAAGGGCCTTACAAACAGAGGCCGTCTCCTGGCTGTGGTCAGGGAGGTGGGACTATGGGAGAACAGGCAGCAACAGAGACCTAGCTGGTCCTGGAGGTGGACGAAGGGGCTGTAGCCATGAATGCAATGGCCTCCAGAAGCTGGAGAAGACCGGGAAACCTTCGTCCCTGGAGCCTCCAGAAAGGGGCGGACCCTGCAAACATCTGGACTCCAGCTCAGGGAGACTTCTGCAGACCTTCTGGCCTCCAGAATTGTAAGATAATAAATTTGCCTAATTTTTGTGGTAAGGTGTTGCAGCAGTAATTTTCTATGAAAATGAATATGACTAATATGTAGAAGTAAAATATGTAAGAATCACACAAAGAGCATGCAAAAAGTATCTAAGATTTTACTACAAATGATGTGGTAAAATATCATTTGAAGACAGGATATGATGAGAATATGAGAAGCCTTTACTCTTACTAGCACAGATATAGACTTTAACCTTAAAGCAACTATTTTAAAACTTTTAAAAATGCTTCATAGTATGCCAATACTGGAAAAAATGTGGAACTATAGAAAGTACTCAATTAATAAATGAGTACACTATTAATAAAATGAGAAGTCAGAAGACTGGGAGAAAACATTTGCAAACAAATACCTGATAAAGGACTTACCCAAAAGACATATATATATATGTAAAGAATTCTTACAACTCAACAGAAAGACAAACAATCCAATTTTAGAAGAGCAACATGGCTGGGCGCGGTAGCTCACGCCTGAAATCCCAGCACTTTGGGAGGCCAAGGCGGGTGGATCACTGGGTCAGGAGTTCGAGACAAGCCTGACCAACCTGGTGAAACCCCATCTCTATGAAAAATACAAAAATTAGATGGGCATGGTGGTGCATGCCTGTAATCCCAGGAGGCTGAGGCAGGAGAATGAACCCAGGAGACAGAGGTTGCAGTGAGCTGAGATCGTGCCATTGCTCTCCAGACTGGGCAACAGAGGGAGACTTTGTCTCAAAAAAAAAAAAAAAGGAGGGGGGGGGGGGGGGGGGGGGCAACATATTTCAGTAGACAGTTCACCAACGAGAAGACACAGGCAGCAAATGAGCATGCACAGAAAGCTGCTCATCATCATCGGCTATTAAGAAAATGAACATGAAAATCAATACACAGCTACTAAAATGGCTTGTTTTAATTTAAAAAGTTAAAACCCAGACACCTGCTGACAGCAAAAGCCAGCAAGAATGCAGAGCAGCTGAAACCTTCATGCATTGCAGTGGGGAGTGAAAAATCACACAAACACCTTGGAAAACAGTTTGAAAGTTTCTTCAAAATTCAACAGACACCCACCGTGTCGACTCGGCAATCTGCCATAGGCATTCTGCCAATAGAAATAAAAAGATCTGTGGAAAGAAAAAAAACCTGCAGGCAAATGTTTACCATAGCTCTGTTCATAATCTCAAAAAAAAAACCCAAAAACAAAACCAAAAACCAGAAACAGCCCCAACGTCCACCAGCGGGCGGCTGGAGACACAAATCACAGAGCACGCACACCGTGGAGCACTGCTGGAGCAATAAGCTACTGCCTCCTGCAAATGCGTCCATCTCAGAAGCGCTATGTCATTACATGGGAGAGGACAGACACAGAGGCTACATACCGTATGAGCCCATCTGTCTGACACGCTGGGAAAAGCAAGCAGTGGCCGCCACGAGCTGCCGCTGGGGGAGAGAATGGACTCCAAAGACTCACAAGGAAACTCTATCGTGATGGTGGTTCCACTGCTGAATGTATTTGTCAAATCTCACTGATCTGCACATTCAAAAGGATGACTTCTACTCTGTAAACAATTCTACCTCCATAAACATGGCTTCTAAATAAATGGCAGAACTAGTCCCTCAGGAGGAGAAAGTGTGCCAGCAGGAGCTTGCAGGCTCTCTGCCTTCTTCTTGGGCGGGGCTCACTTCCTCTCACAGGCCTCGGAAGAGGAAGAGGAAAGCGGCGGGTCTTCAGGCCGCTCCTTCCTGCCTCTCGGTGCCGCCCGCGGCGCCCAGGCTCGGGGCTGGCTGCACGTGGAGGATGCCGCTTTCTCATCCCCAGCGGCTAGCCAAGCCTAGGAAGGGACCTTCTAGGCTCTGACTTTTCTTGTCCTGGAACAGAGCAGGCTTCAATTCTGAGCCAAGCTTTTATTGCCCTTAGCTCGGGTGGAAAACGACAAAAACGTGGGAGTTAGAGGTGCCGGCTGACACGTTGACCTCAGAGCCCGTTCCTGCTTCCGGCGTGCAGTGGAGGTTCTGAGAAACAGACATGTTTGGGGAAATAAATATTTCTTTTACAAAATGGGTAAGCGCTTCTCTGAAAAAACTCTTAAGTGCTGAAAACTTATTTGTAAACTGAAATACAGCTCACTGGTTTATTCATTAAATTTAATTAATTTTAATGATCTCTAATTGTATAGGTTCAATTGCTGACAGCAAGAACCATTCCAGCCAGATTAAGCAAACGGAGGCTTATCAGCAGGGACGAGGTGGCTTCCTGAATCGCTGGTGCAGCAAAGGCTCCTCACCCCAGGAGAGTGGTGCCCAACCGTGAGGAGCAGCATAGCCGCCTCAGCAGGATCACATGGGGTGCTGAGGCTGCATCCCTGACACAACCCGAGGGCTTCTGCCCAGCCTCCCACCCAATTGTTCATTCAAACTGATTTGCAAGGGATCTGGGAAATGTGGTTTTTAGCTCCAGGCTTGGCAGGATAGGGAGGAACACTAGATGAGGTCAGAATGGAGTGTGAGCTAGCTCAGCCCAATAAACACACTTGGTTTGTCATAGCCATGGCTCTTTGTTAAAGCCCATCTACAAACATGTAAGACACAGAAAACCAAAGTGCAGTAATGAATACAGCACCAACAACTGAGAGGGGAGCGTGTGCTTTTCAAAACAGGACAAGCAGAAGAATGCAGTGCAGGCAGGGCTGTTGCTGTGGAGAAGACATCACAAGAAGCCACAGTTTTCCAGAGTCTCCAGTCCTAAAAACTACTTTATGGCAAGTGCAACATGCAAAGCCTATTTAGGTTTTTAGATAATAGATCTGGGGCAAGATCTAGAGACTCCAGCAGAGCTAACACATGATGTCTGACATCTGGAAAGTTACCAGAGTCACTATGGTAGGACTTCCACTCACAATAAAACCAGAGGACTTGAAAGACCTCCAAGCTAGCCAGTCTGAACATCTCCCAGGGAAATGGCTCAGGAAATGGACATTCGTCCAATTTCCTGAGAAAAGAAGACTGTTTTTAAATTCAGTCTCAGTAACTGCGAACACATAACACCGGCCCACAAAAGGAAATGTTAACTACACTAGATTTTCCAATGTTAATACCCTAGGTGAATTATTTAATTTCATCACTTTCTTTCATAAATGTAAAAGGACTACCTATCTAAGGACATTCTTGGAATAAGCAACCTTGAAGGAAACCAGAAGTTGGGCTAAAGTAGGTAGTTAACAGGTGGTGGGAATGGGGCCTCTACCAGGCACTTAAGATGCAGAGAATAAAATACAGTCCCTGGCCTCAGTGCACTTCCAGTCTAATTGAGAATACCAGACAGGCACACGAAAAGGTAACTAAAAACAAAACAGAAGATTGGTACAAGCAAGAGCATCCATAAAGGTTTACAGAGGGAAAACTAAAATATTGACAAGAAAAACTGCAAGAATAATTGGGCCATATACCCTTAGAGTTTGAAAGGGCTTTTCATGGAGGTTATGACAACTGCCTGCGCTCGGAGGTACTATCGCTCTCTGGAGTTACCTGTGCGTGTGGACATCTCCAGTCAGGAAACTTGCGTCGTGAGTCAGCTTATTCCAATTGTGTTGTTAAAATAGTCTTTCTGCATGTCTTCAAAATTGACTTTCTTTTACATTTCACCCAGAGGTCTCGGTTACCCTTGGGAGCTACAAACATTTTGACCACTTTGCGCCTACTCAGTATTCTTCAAATAGTGAAAGAAATGTGTGTTGTCCTTAAGCTTTCTCCTTTACAGATAAGCTTTATCTACTAAATGTCTGTCACCATGTTTTCCTTGAGATGGGTCTGAAACTTGTCATCATTCCAAAGGGGATTCAAAACACGGTACCAAAAAAAAAAAAAAAGAGTATGGCTTAGCCTTGGCTGTTTCCATGTAGAGACAATGGCTCACATGGGGCAGGTTTTGGAAATTAGTTTGCAAAGATAGGTGAGGGTCGTAGCGTGAAGGTTCTTCAGTGTGGGGCTAAGTCTGTACTTTGTCTACCTGCAGAGAAGCCACCAAATACTGTCCAGGAGATGATTTACAGGTGGGAAGCACCTTTTCAAAACATGTCCCAGATGTCAACCTTGACACCCAACTTGCAGAATTCCAAACGAAATGGACTCCAATGCTACTCCTCATGGGATGAAATTCAGTTATCAAGAAGTGGGGGTTGGCTGGCATTTTTCTTGTCATGTATGAGCTGAGTGTACTTAATAATTGCATCTTGTTGACTAACATATTATTTCCTCATTCTGCACTGCTGCACCTCTGCTGAATAAGGATCCCTCCCCTGTACCTCAGCTACAAAGCTTCCAGCATCCAACGCATTTGTGGGTGCTGCTGACTTATTGAACATTTGTGACAACAAAAGGCTCTTCCATTTGTTTCACAGTCTGCACCACCTGCTTCCAAACTTTGTTTCCTATAATCAGCTCCCTCTCCTTCAGGTTTTCTCTATAAACTTGATTACCCTCAGTTTATAATGCAAAGAATTTTGTTTCCCATCTCCTGCCGGGCTCTTGACTTGACTTTGCATATTCAACACCTCATTTGCCTGCCAAATGGAGAGAAATAGACTTCAGACTATGCCCTTTGACAGAACAGAAAGGTTGACAGATGCTCTCAGAAGCCCCCGTTTCCCTTCTCCCTCCCCAATCCACCACTGTGAGTTGTTGCTGAAGAGAATCATGTGCCACTTTATTTCCCTACTAATATAATTTCCTCCACTGGAGAGACAGAAACAGCTATAACTAGTTTTTATTTATAAACAAGATTTTTCTTTATCTCCTTTATGGAAAGATTAATTCCACAGTGATCTATAAAAAGAATTAATAGAAAGAGAAACTGAAAAAGTTAAAGCATTGAGTAAGGCATTAAAACAGTCCAGAAGTGATGTGAAATTAAACTTGGGCTGTGGCAAGAGAGGACAGGAATGAAGCAAGAGAATGAAGAAGAGGAAATCAAATGAATAAACCTAATGAAAAGAAAAAATGAGTCAAGGTGGAATCCAGCATTTTCCAGCCAGGTAACTGAGGTCATCCATTCATGTGCTAACCTGTGTGACAGACATGTATCAGGGGCTGAAGAAGAAGGGCTCTAGGTGCTGGCCTTTAGGAGTAAAAGGGCACAAGCTCCTACTAATGTTCTAGCGGGAGAAACAGACAATCAGAACACAAATAAATGGCCAAGATGATTTCAGACAGCCAGAAGTGCTGAGAAGACCATGAAACAAAGTGAGGGAACACGGCTGGGTTGGGGGAGGCAGGGCCTGCTTTAGATCAGGCAATGAAATAAGGCTTCCTTTTGAAACTGATAGTGAAATAGAAATTAGGATAATATCAAGGTGGTGGCTGTGCAGATGCTCAGGGCAGATTATTCCAAGAAGGGTCAAGAAAAGCAAATGGCTTAAGAACAAACTAAGCATAATTGAGGGGAAAAAGACCTATGGGACCCCATGCAGTATGAGGATGAGGGGGTGGAGGGTGAAGTTGGGGATGTGGTTAAACGGGAGGTCATGTGGAAATGAGGTGACAATGGTGATGGTTAGGTACAATGCTTGTCCCTTTGTAAATACTCAGCAAATGACAATTATCATTCCGATGTGGTTTGAATGTGTCCCCACCCAAATCTCTTCTTGAATTCCCACGTGTTGTGGGAGGGACCCAGTAGGAGGTAATTGAATCATGGGGACAGGTCTTTCCTGTGCTGTTCTCATGATAGTGAATAAGTCTCATGAGATCTGATGGTTTTAAAAAGGAGCATTTCCCTGCACAAGCTCTCTTGCTCTCTTTACCTGCTGCCATCCATGTAAAACATGACTTGCTCTTCCTTGCTTTCCACCATGATTGTGAGGCCTCTCCAGTCATGTGGAACTGTAAGTCCATTAAACCTCTTTTTCTTCTGTCTTGGGTATGACTTTATCAGCAGGGTGAAAAAAGGCTAATATACATTCCTTATCTAATTATTATTATAGCTTCAGCTGGCCTGCAGCCTATGCTATACTGCTGGAGAATACAGCATGGACAGCAGGAATAAAAAATTAATCATGCCTCACAATTAATCATATGAATTCACAGTAAAAACAAGAAGCAAGTGATTTACATAATTGGAAGATGAGGAAACCTTGCTGTTATGAATATGATGAAAAGAATCCATAATTGTATATCTTGCTGGTAGGAGTGTACATTTGCATAATTTTTAGAAATGTGAGTTAATGAAATTTACCAACAGCATTAAACACATGTGCCTTTTGATTCAGATTCCATTTCTTAAAAATATTTAAGCATGGTAATAGTGATTTCAATGTGTGTGTGCAAATATTTCATTAAAAGGATATTCCTGTGCTATTGAATGTCTTAAAGAAAACTGGAAACAACCTAAATGTTTATCAGCAAGGAGTGGTTACATTATTAAACTTCCACATATCTGACCACAGTTCAACCATTGAAACTGCTGTTACTAAAGGTATACTTATTGACACTGAAAGACATTTCTGATATCTTGCTTAATGAGAAAGACAGTGTAGAAATATTATTGTGGTATGATTGCTGAGATGGACTTTTTTGTCTGCTCACCATTTCCTTGAGGGAACTCCCTCTCCCTCTTTTCCTAGTCCTGTGGGTGGCATGGGGTTTGGGGCAAAGCACTTTACCAAGTGGGGTATCCCCCTGCCACCGTGATCAGCTCAGGAGTGAGCTTGTAATCCTGCTGGACCAACGAGAGTCCTCCCTGGTGTTTCTGCTGGTGCTTACAGGAAAACAGCATTCTCTTTTGCTGGGAGATTTTCAACTAAAGCCAGTCCATCTTCTTGAAAGAGGCCATCATTGCCATGTCATATTGTGAGCCAACCTGGTTTGAGCTGCTGTAATTAGCAGTGTCACCCACTGGGTTTTTCAGTTGTATGAGGGAGTGAATTCATTTTCTACTTAAAAGAGTTTGACTTAACCTTCTGTGTTTTGAAACTGAAAGAATCATAGCCAATAAGAAACTACTTTTTTAGTGAAAGTGCATAGAAAAGCACCTGGAAGGTTCTAAACCAACACATTGATGATGGTTATTTACAGATTTGAGTGGATCTTATTTTCTATATTAAGCATATGATATTTTGTAATTTTCTTTTAGTAAATAGAACTCACTTCATATCCAACAAAAAGAAGAGGTTAAAATGGGGTAACAGGAGAAGACATAATTTGGGTCAACATTTAGAGAAACCAAGAGTACTGTTTCAACCATGTTACTTTGAAACGCACGCTACACACTCATATGGTGACACTGAGCAGGACTTTGTCTACCTGAGTTCAGAGCTCAATGAAGGAAGTTACCACCAAGACACAAAATTGGGATTATTCATTCTACAGAATGTATTTAGGTAAGCAGAGCCTACATATAGAAATTGAGACCTAAGGGATGCCAACACAGAAACTCTACCAGAGGAGAAAAGTCAGCCCAATGAGTAAAGACAGAATAAAGGAAAAGCCACTGTGGAATGAGGCAAACCTGGGAGGATGTCATGGAGAGGAGAGAGTGCTTCAAAAAGGAAGGAGTTGTCCGTGGTGCTCATTGCTGCAATTTGGTCGATGAAGACCAAGACAGAGCAAGACATGGGATCCAGCCAGCTCGTGATGGATGGCTAATATGGTTTGGCTGTGTCCCCACCCAAATCTGATCTTGAATTTAGCTCCCATAATTCCCAGGTGTCATAGGAAGAACCTGGAGGGAAGTAATTGAATCATGGGGGCAGGTCTGTCCCATGCTGTTCTCTTGATAATGAGTAAGTCTCATGAGATCTAATGGCTTGATAAAGGGGAATTCCCCTGCACAGACTCTCTTGTCTGCCACCATGTAAGATGAGTCTTTGCTCTGGCTTCATCTTCCATCATGATTTTGAAGCCTTGCCAGTCATGTGGAACTGTGAGTCCATTAAACCTCTTTTTCTTTATAAATTGCCCAGTCTTAGGCATTTTTTTATTAGCAGTATGAGAACATGCTAATACAATAACCTTGAGGGAGTAATTTCAGACAGACGTGTGAGCAGAGCACAGAAGGAGTAAGTCCAGGAAAGAAAAGGGGGCTGAAATTAAGCTCTTAATTACAGTGAACTGGAGAAGTATTTTACTGTGAGGAGACCTAAGAATAGAGCCTTCCTGTTAAGAGGGAGTGGTGTAGGGGGTCAGATTCTATCATTTATATATTTCAGTATAGGAAATACTAGAGCATGTTTGTGTGTTGATAAGAAGATGTTGAAGGAAGATTATGAACTTTCAAGGAAGGAAGGGCTTAATTATAGGCTTGAAAGAATAAGGAAATGGAATTTATAATACAAGTGAAGAGGTTAACTTTACATAAAAGGAGGAAGTGAAAGCAGAGAGAGTGAATATAGATGAAGGTAGATTGGTAGATTCAAAAGTGATAAAATAAGAGCGATTCCTTCTAATCATTTCTAACCAATTTCTCAGTGCAGTGTGAAACAAGATCATCATCCAAGTGTAAAGGTTTAAAGAGAAAAAGGCTGAAATAGTTGTTTTTGAGCAATGAGAGAATGTAGTGGTATTTTTAGGTTTTCTTGAGGGTTCACTTGAGACTTACTGACATGAATTAAAGTCAGAATGTATTAGTCCATTTTCATACTGCTGTGAAGAAATACCCAAGACTGGGTAATTTATAAAGAAAAAGAGGTTTAATTGACTCACAGTTCCACATGGCTGGGGAGTCCTCGCAATCATGGCAGAAGATGAAGGAGGAGCAAAGGCATGTCTGACATGGTGGCAGACAAGAGAGCGCATGCAGGGGAACTCCCCTTTATCAAACAATCAGATCTCATGAGACTTATTCACTATCACAAGACCAACATAGGAAAACACGGCCCCATGATTCAATTACCTCCTACCCAATCCCTCCCATGGCATGCAGGGATTACGGGAGCTACAATTAAAGATGAGATTTGGGTGGGGACACAGCCAAACCATATCAGAGACCAATGACAAATGCTTGTTGGTTGAAACTACCAGTAATTTCATCACAATTTAATAGTAATAAAATGAATCTTTCAAATTATCTGGCCTAGTCATTCACAAAATAAAAGCATCCATTGAAACATCCTTAACTGGTAGTTGGTCACTAATAGAATTTCTTCTATACTGGTATTAGTTACAACAACTTCTGCCTACCCCTGGAAGTTCACAAAATGGGAACATCCTAATTATGCAACAAGTACAATCTTTGTTGCTATATTGATATGGACTTGATGCCTTGTTTTGTCATGAACAGGCCATGTAGCAGGGATGCTCACCTCTGAGCCTTAGTTTTCTCATTTCTAAAGAAGAAAATCACATTTACCATGAGGGATGTTAAACTGAGATTGCAGTCAGCACTCCTTCGCTGTGAGTTTCTAATCTGCAGATATGAAGGCTGGCTGTGCTAAGGCATTTTGTATCTGGGATTTGAACAACTGCAGATTCTTGCAAGGTCCTAGAATCAGTCCACCATAGATAAGAGGGTCAACCTTACTTGAATATGTTTAATAATGCACCAATTATTTTAATATGTGAATATGTTTAATATGTGAATATTTAATATATGAATATCAAACATATTTGAATATTAAATATTCAATTAAATATTAAATATTTGAATATTAAACATATTTGGATATGTTTAATAATGCACCACTAAAGAATATGTTTAATAATGCACCAATTATTAAAAAACTTATTACCTCTAACTTAAACTCAGCAATTTATCATTCCTAAAAACAAAAAACTTAATAACACTTTTTCCTAGAAAAATCACTGAGTAAAAATCATTATCTTTAAAAGATACTTCACACAATAAAGTTCTAATGCATCCAAGTTAGACTTCTCTAATTACAATGGAGTTGAAACATGAAAATTACCTCCCTCACTGCTTTTAAAAATTTTGGAGCCTAAACATGTATTGTCTTTCCTACTTCATTCTGAAAAGCAAACAAACAGGAAAGCAAATTAAAATACAGGCTATTAAGCGATTCCTTCCTGCAGAGTGATGAGGAAGGTGTCAGTTGCACATCACATAGAAGAAATCTTCATTCCTTATATGCATGGTTTCTCCCACCACAACATTCTTGAGCAAATTCCCTGATATAAAATGCTCCCAACTTGCCCTCTTGAAGATAAGACCAGAAGCAATTTTTCTCAACCTTAGCCTTATAAAAAATGACAGAAATAATTCAGTGCCAGAGTTTGAAAAAGCACTCGTTCAGTTCCCCAGAAAATAAAATTCTTAAAACATATACATAGGAATCAATAATAAAAATAAGTATCTATGACAAACCAAGGAGGTAAACAAAAAAGGAACTTAACATACATAAAATGTGACACATCATAAAATAAAGATATGTAACCTTCGATGTGTGCAGATCCCATGTGCTTCTGTAAAATATTGTCTTTATAAAGTAAACACTTCTCCACATGTCATTCCCATAGGCTACAAACAATGACAGACTGGATGGAAAAGAAAAGTGTTCCTATTCTCAGCGTCGTTTTGGTTGTCTGTTTTTGTTTAATGTATTTTGGAATGAGATAGAGAGAAGCTCTGGAGCTGCAGAATCAGCCTAACTAGACAGGTGAGACTGCAGGGGGGATGTAGACATCCTACACAGTAGGGAAGGTGCTGGCAGTCATCTAGAGCCAGGAAATGATGAGAGACTGCAAGAAAGTAAAACAAGCTGGTTTCTGAAGGTGGCTCAGAGGCTATTAAAGTATACAGATTTCCACTCTGGAATCATTTCTCGTTTGCTTTAAAAACATCCGTATTACACCTCATATTGTGTTAGATATCTCCACCATACACAGGGCAGGTGATAGAAAAATTGTTCAAATGTAGATTGGAGTATTTGCAAACACTGACGGAAAGTTACACGCTGTAGGGACTCTAGGTTGGGGCATTCTTACACAAGAGAAGAAACCCACGTTCTTTACACTCTGTATTCAAAACAGTTATATTTGGAGCAAAGCTTGCTTATTAATGTACCTAATTAAATTAAACTGAGCCAGTAACGCTGTTGAAGCCCTAAGAGCTGACTTTGGACTCAAGACCTATAAGTAGATAGTTTATTATTCCTTAAGCAACTGTCTTTGCCTAAGTATAGACATGAGTGATCTATTGTAAAACTGTCTGTCCCTAGTCATGTGGACTAATGTGATGTCTGCTGCTGCTCAGTTTCTTACAATTGAAGCTGAGTATGTTCATACTGAAGTCACATTTTCCCAGGTTTCTCCAATTTAGCCTATAAACAGACCCCTTCAAGCAACATCTAGAAATAAAATGGACATTTTAGGGGGCTTTGGTTTCAAAAAGAAAATAAAAACAATTACCTAGCTATCTAAATTTTTGTAAATGATTTTAAAATCCTTTAAAGAAAATAATGGGAATGTTCAGAGGAACTACGACAAGTAGGATTTGTAACTGATTAGATCTGTTGGTTAAGTCCAAACATGCGATGAAGAATAGAGAAACATTCAGAAAATGAATAGGTCATTTTGTGTGCAGATCCAACCCAGAGCAAAACCATAGCTCTCACCAGTCAATTCACACAGAACAGGTGAGCTGGATGGCCCCAGCACACCCAAGGAAAACAAGTTGGGAGCCTGCTCTGTACATAGTTTCACAGGAGGAGGCACAGGGCAGCCCAGGCATGCTCCTCCTAAGCTCCTGCGCACACCAGCAGTGAATGAGCTGAGAAGGAAACTTAAAAAGACTCATCTTGCAGCCATGGCCCTACTTTTCCTCCACTTCACTGCCTTTTCCTCCCACAATCTGATAATGGGAGAGGGGGTGATGACTCAGGACGCTTCCACGTATGTCAGGGACTTAGTAACACCAGAGTCACACAAAAGTGAACGATGCCTTCCCCAGCAGAGGCCCATGAGTCACACGGGAGCTTCACAGAACTCAGCTTAGATTTCTCTTGGGCTTTACATGGTTAACTTCAAGGAAACTTGAAAAGTCCATGTTCCCATGACAGGAGACAAAGATTATATCGAGGCATTCCCTGAACACAAGAAGTGATCTTCCTCTTAAAACCTTAGGGAAAAGCAAACCATGGCAGGAATCACCCAACACTGTATTCTAAGAGGTCTCTCAATCTATAAAATGCCGTTAAACAAAAGAGTCAAAATGCTCTCAAATCAGCAGTTCTAGTACCCAAAAGAGATGGAAATCTCAGTCATGTGGACTAGGTTTCTCCAGGGGTAACTTATCTTCTGATGGGACATCGAATTCAGACTTCTATGATGTTGACTTCTTGATGAATCCCAACTTTCGTCTTCCTCTCTCCCCACCCTCAAGCTATGAATGGAAACATCCAAAGACACAAATGTTCTTCATTTTCACTCATGGGAAAGTTGTGAGAGCCATATATCAAAAGAAGGTCAGAGCCTTAAAAGAAAATTGACACTCAGACCAACTGCCTAATTTTTTTCAGCAGTTCTACAGAATCCTAGAGTGGCAAAGTGGCTACTCAGATGCATTCAGCAAGTTAAAAACTCAACTGGGGGTCAGGCATGGTGGCTCACGCCTGTAATCCCAGCACTTTGGGAGGCCAAGGTGGATGGATCGTGAGGTCAGGAGTTCAAGACCAGCCTGGCCAAGATGGTGAAACCCCATCTCTACTAAAAATACAAAAATTAACTGGACATCGTGGCCACCTGTAATCCCAGCTACTTGGGAGACTGAGGCAGAGAATCACTTGAATCCAGGAGGCGGAGGTTGCAATGAGCCAAGACCACGCCTCTGCACTCCAGCCTAGGCAAGAGAGCAAGACTCCATAAGACAAAACAAAACAAAACAAAACTGGGGAGACATAAGCCAAGGGCCCAAGACCCTGTAGATTTTATTTTCCATTACTACCATTCCTTGTATAATAATAATAAAATATCACCACTAGTTTCAAGACTTTGGCATTCAAATTAACTTTAGCTCATAGCTTAAATTTAACAGAAATGTTCATAGTGATAGTTCAGAGATATGGCAGAAAATCTTTCTTCAAATATCTCTTCTATGCTATTTTATGTCTTGAAGTCTTGAATAATTATAATAGAAAAGCAATCAAGAAACCTGGGCTCCCTGGCTGAGCTTTTCTGGTGCACACATGGCAGTGCAGTGCTTTCAGGTATGTCTAAGGTTAGCATTTCCTCACTTTCTTAAAGGCCAGCCTGAGGTGATGCCTAATGCACTGGAATTGTGGTCATAAATTTAGTTCACTTTTGTAGCCAACAGTAAGAATTGTGACTGCCTGGACCACTGTTTCCCTCAGCAAGAGCAGCTGAGATGCGGAGTGGGCCCTAGCCAGCCACCCCGGCTCTCATGATTGATCCAAAGACAGTTGCATAATCAAAATGGATTTGATCAGAGTTTCTCTCCCAGTAATTTAAAATGTGGAATAAAAAGACCCAGAGACTGAGAACACTGGGGATGAAATTCATTAATGGCAGCACGCAAGAGGCAATAGCCCTTCAGTTCCCTTGCTTGGCGGAGATATTCCATGCTGTGAGACAGTTAACTATCCGGGGGGGAAAGAAATAAAATCGCCTCTCTTATCACACCCCAAAATCAACTACAGATGGATTAAAACATTCAATGTAAAGGAAGCAAAACAAACTACAAAAGCACTGGGGAGAAAAACAAAAAACCCTAACAAACTCAACTTTAAAAAATGTAAAACTGCGGCCGGGGAGAAAAACAAAACACCCTAACAAACTCAACTTTAAAAAATGTAAAACTGCGGCCGGACACGGTGGCTCAAGCCTGTAATCCCAGCACTTTGGGAGGCCGAGACGGGCGGATCACGAGGTCAGGAGATCGAGACCATCCTGGCTAACTCGGTGAAACCCCCGTCTCTACTAAAAAATACAAAAAACTAGCCGGGCGAGGTGGCGGGCGCCTGTAATTCCAGCTACTCAAGAGGCTGAGGCAGGAGAATGGCATAAACCCGGGACGCGGAGCTTGCAGTGAGCTGAGATCCGGCCACTGCACTCCAGCCTGAGCGACAGAGCGAGACTCCGTCTCAAAAAAAAAAAAATGTAAAACTTCTGTGCTACAAAAGATAGTCCTAACACATTACAGTGTGACAGAATGGATAGGAAGCGTCGCTCTACATACATCTGATAAAGATCAATACACAATCATACAATAGCCTCAAACCCATAATCATGTATACACTGGAAATAGTCAAAGGGAATGCATTGGCCATTTTCAGAGCATGGATTATAATCATTCCCATAAGAGTGAGTCCTGGTGACTTTACGGATGAGGGGGTAGGATGCGCAAGGAAAATGGAGCAGGGAAGACGGGATTTGGGAGAGCAAATCAGCCTCTGCTGTAGTCTGGGCAAGATGGCTTGGCAAAAGGAAAGATAAAGTCATGTGGACACATTGCAGGAGTGTCTTAGAGGATAACCAACAGGATGGACAGGTATTTGAGGGTGGAGGTAAAAGAAGGCGTTATCAAGGACAATGACCATTTCAGCTCTGGGGAAGATAAAGGCAGCCTTTACTGAGAAGCACATCATGGGGCAGGAAGGAGTTTGGGCTTTGGGTATTGCCGTCATTTATTTTTAAATACTTAAGCAGAGACAGCACAATCAATACATGTATAAAGATTAGTTTTTGTCTGTGTATCCTTGGGGTGTTGGCTAATATTTGAATGATTCCAACCTAGAATATACACTTCACAAACCACACTGGAACATCTACAAACTCTTTAACTTGTCTTACTTAGGGTCAGCACCAGAGTTTGTGTATTAAAATAACAGATGCTAGAAGTCACCTTTCACCAGTGAAATGAAAGCCATTCGAGACACGAACTGGACAGACGTGCTGCATGGACCCCCCTTTGTTGCATGAACAGGGTATAAAAACCTGACAACTACAGGAGGCTTAGAGCTCCTTGCGGGCCTATGTCTGCCACTCAGAAATTTCACACACGTAGTCCTGATAAGCAGATTCACTAAGACCTGCTGCTGATACTGCTGCTTCTCTCCCAAGTAAACCTTTCAGGCAAGGACCTCATCAAAGAGCCTAAAAGAATGTAGAGAGGCTGAGTGTCGTCGAGAGCAGGCTGGATCACCCTTTATGCCTTGCTGCTGGTGGTGTTTCTAGACATGGCAGAATTCAGTGTGATTCTTGCTTCCCTGGTGACATGCCACATGGTAGCTAGGTTGTAGAAAGAAACACGTTAGCCATCATCTACTTCTAACTGTCAGAAGCTACCAAATTTTCTGATAAAAAAGTAACAGAAAAAAAGTGAGAAAAACCAAAGAGCATTACATTTGAGGTGCTCTGTAGACTTTCATGTGGCAGTTACAAACAGGCAGTTGGACATATAGGTCTAAAGTTTAAGAATATATAATTTGGGGCCCTAAAAATATAGTTCATATTTAAAGCAATAGGATTGGTGAGTTCACCAGGTAAACAACTACAGAGAAAAAGAAAGAATGTGAGCGAGATTTGAAGGTCCCCAATATTTAAAAATAGTGTAGAAGAAAGAAGAATTTTTAAAGGGCCAATGGAAGGAGGCAGAGAATTAGCAAAAACCCAGGAGAAGAGAATGTTATGGAAGCCAAAACAAGAGAAACGTTCAGGAAGAAAAGATGTGGCGAGCTGTGCCACCCACTACCTTTGGTTTTGTATAAAACTTGGATTTGGAGGGGAGAACCTGTTCCGCAACCCCATAGTGTGTCTGATACCAGGTCTGCTGATCTGTGAGCCCACCAGCTGTCTTACACAGCCCATTACATGCTAGGTGGTCTGTAAATTATAATGGAGCTACAGCAATACTTTGCAGTCGTAGAAACAGACTTTCAAATAAATAGCCTTCATTCTATGCACGAAAATGCTCTGAAATAGGCAACACTTAACTCATTTGTTTATTATCTGTGTGAACAAATCAGGCTAGAGTGTTCACAGAGATCAAGCTTCTCACATCACAAAGAAAAGACAAAATAGGTTGAACAACATGTCATGACTTGAAAATAGCTCCAAAATAGTTGGAAAAAAACAAGATGTGAGTATGGTACATCAGTCACATTTAAAAAAAACACACACACAAGTTGGCCGGGCGCGGTGGCTCAAGCCTGTAATCCCAGCACTTTGGAAGGCCGAGGCGGGCAGATCACGAGATCAGGAGATC
>NC_045451.1:2519318-2537201 GCF_002776525.5 Piliocolobus tephrosceles
CAGCACTTTGGAAGGCCGAGGCGGGCAGATCACGAGATCAGGAGATCCAGACCATTCTGGCTAACGCGGTGAAACCTCGTCTCTACTAAAAATACAAAAAAAAAAAAAAAAAAAAAAAAATTAGCGCCTGTAATTTTTTACACTAGGTGGCGGCGCCTGTAGTCCCAGCTATTCGGGAGACTGAGGCAGGAGAATGGCGTGAACCGGGAGGCGGAGCTTGCAGTGAGCCGAGATCGCCCCACTGCACTCCAGCCTGGGGGACAGGGTGAGATTCCGTCTCAAAAAAAAAAAAGAAAAAAAAGTTATATGTGTTTGCTTCTTTATTGTTTTTAATGTCAGTCCCACAGAAAAAAACTGAATGAGTTTACAAAGCTAACTGTAACAATGACTTCTGGGAAGACCATGATAAACTTAAATCATGAGGGTTACATGATTTAAGAATATATGTAATTTTTGAAAATAAGCCGTATGTCTGCTCATTGATGAAGTGTGAAAATAGGTATAAATAATAGAGTAAAGTCCTCCATAACCTCACAACCTAGAGATAACTGTTGCTACTATTTCGGCGTAGGTGGAGGATCATCATGGCGCAGGGGAGGAGGGACTGGACTGCAGCTCTGACTCCGACAGACCGCAGTGTGTAGAGGCTGGCAAGGTGAATCTTAGCTCCAGAACGACCGGAGGAACAAACCAGGAAACCCGGGGGGACCCACAGACCCTCTGAAGGAAGCGGATTGCACCTGCAAGACCCGAAGACACCCCCAATACTACTGTGACTGCCCAAACTCCGGCTCCGCCCAGAACACACACCCGCACTGATGGTCTAGTTTGCAGAAGTTGCTGACCTTACCTGGAGCTGGGTCAACTTAGACAGCCGAGCGAAATACGGGGTAGAGGAAGCAGCGGGAAAGGCCCTGGGAGCTCGCTGGGTCCCCACGCAGACCATTCCTGCCTGGCAATGCAGGGATCCATCCAGGGCGGCCAGAGGCACAGGGAAAGCGCAACAGGGAGAAGGAAGTCTCCAGCTGAACTTTGTAACAATTTGAAACAGGTGAGAAGCTTCCCAGCCAGAACTTGGGGGAGGGCGCGAATCTGGCGCGCAGACTCCACAGGTGGGGAAATAACCAAGGCTTTTTCTTTCTCACCTGACAGGCAGGTAGCCTGGGGCAAGGTCTCAGCCCTGCACGCAGTCCTCCTGGAAACTGACTTGGGGCTGTTATGAGGGGCACAGTGGGAGTGAGACTGGCCCTTCAGATTGCACGGGAATGGGGTGAGACCTGTGGCTGCTGGCTTTCCCCCACTTCCCTGACAACCTGCATGACTCAGCAAAGGCAGCCATAATCCTCCTACACAACTCCTTTCACCTGGGAACCTCATTCCACTCCCTCACAGCAGCTGCAGGAAGACCCGCCCAAGCAGGGTCTGAGCTCAGACAAGCATAGCCCTGGCCCCACCTGATGGTCCTTCTCTACCCACCGTGGTAGACAAAGGGAGGTCTAGGGCCCCACCCACCACCTGATCCTCCCTATACTCCACAGCTGAGGCTTTCTGAGAAACGCCACCTTCTGGCAGGAGGCCACCCAGCACAAAAGTCGTGCTTTAAACCACCAAAGCTAAGAACCCTCACAGAGACCCTCTCACCCCGTGCCACCTCCACTGGAACAGATGCTGGTATCCATGGTTGACAGACCCACAGATGGTCCACATCACAGGACTCGGTGCAGACAACCCCCAGTACCAGCCCAGAGATGGGTAGAATTGCTAGGTGGCTAGACCCAGAAGAGAGATAACAGTCACTACAGCTTGGTTCTCAGGGAGCCACATCCATAGGAAAAGGTGGACAGTCCTATATCAAGGGAACAGCCCGTGGGACAAAAGAATCTGAACAACAGCCTTCAGCCCTAGACCTTCCCTCTGACAGAGCCTACTCAAATTAGAAGGAACCAGAAAACCAACTCTGGTAATATGACAAAACAAGGCTCTTTAACATCCCTCAAAAAATCACACTAGCTCACCAGCAATGGATCCAAACCATTGGAAGAAAACCCTGATTTACCTGAAAAAGAATTCAGGAGGTTAGTTATTAGGCTAATAAGGGAGGCACCAGAGAAAGGCAAAGCCCAATGCAAAGAAATCCAAAAAAAAAAAAAAAAATACAAGAAGTGAAGGCAGAAATGTTCAAGGAAATAGATAGCATAGAGAAAAAAAACGACCAAAACTTCAGGAAACATTAGACACACATAAAGAAATGCAAAATGCTCTGGAAAGTCTCAGCAATATAACTGAACAAGTAGAAGAAAGAAATTCAGAGCTCAAGACAAGGTCTTCAAATTGACCCAATCCAACAAAGACAAAAACGAATAAGAAAATATGAGCAAAGCCTCCAAGAAGTCTGGGGATTATGTTAAACAACCAAACCTAAGAATATTCGGTATTCCTGAGGAAGAAGAGAAATCTAAAAGTCTGGAAAACATATTTGGGGGAATAATCGAGGAAAACTTCCCCGGCCTTGCTAGAGACCTAGACATCCAAATACAAGAAGCACAAACAACACCTGGGAAATTCATCGCAAAAAGATCATTTCCTAGGCACATTGTCACCAGGTTATCTAAAGTTAAGAAAAAGGAAAGAATCTTAAGAGCTGTGAGCAAAAGCACCAAGTAACTAAAGGAAAACCTATCAGATTAACAGCAGATTTCTCAGCAGAAACCCTACAAGCTAGAAGGGTTTGGGGCCCTATCTGTAGCCTCCTCAAACAAAACAATTATCAGCCAAAAATTTTGTATCCAGCTAAATGAAGCATCACTTATAAAGATACAGTCTTTTTCAGACAAGCAAATGCTGAGAGAATTCACCACTACCAAGCCACCACTACAAGAACTGCTAAAAGGAGTTCTAAATCTTGAAACAAATCCTGGAAACACATCAAATCGGACTTCTTTAAAGCATAAATCTCACAGGACCTATAAAACAAAAATACAATTTAAAAGCAAAAAACAACAACAAAAAAAAAACAAGGTACACAAGCAACAAATAGAATGATGAATAGAATGGTACCTCACATCTCAATACTAACACTGAATGTAAATTACCTAAATGTTCCACTTAAAAGATACAGAACTGCAGAATGGATAAGCACTCACTAGCCAACTATCTGCTGCCTTCAGGAGACTCACCTAACACATAAGGACTCACATAAACTTGAAGTCAAGGGGTGGAAAAAGGCATTTCATGCAAATGGGCATCAAAAGTGAGCAGAGGTAGCAATTATTATATCAGACAAAACAAACTTTAAAGCAACAGCAGTTAAAAGAGACAAAGAGGGACACTACATAATGGTAAAATGCCTTGTCCAGCAGGAAAATATCACAATCCTAAACATATATGCATACTCAAAGAAGAGTTGGTACCAATCCCTTTGACACAATTCCACAAGACGAAGAAAGAGGAACCCTCCCTAAGCCATTTTATGAAGCTAGCTTCACCCTAATACTAAAATGAAGAAAGGACCTAACCAAAAAAGAAAACCACAGATCGATATCCCTGATGAAAATAGATGCTAAAATATGTAACAAAATACTAGCCAACTGAATCCAACAACATATCAAAAAGATTATCCACCATGATCAAGTGGGTTTCACACCAGGGATGCAGGGTTAGTTTAACATGCACAAGTCAATAAATGTGATTTACTAAATAAACATAATGAGAAACAAAAATCACATGATTGTGCAGACTGTGTCGAATGCAGAAAAAGCATTTGACAAAATCCAGCATCCTTTATGATTAAAATGCTCAGTAAAATCAGCGTCCAAGGGACATACCTCAATGTAATGAAAGCCATCTATGACAAACCCACAGCCAACATAATAGTGAATGGAGAAAAGTTGAAAGCATTCCTTCTGAGAACTGGAATAAGACAAGGATTCCCACTCTCACCACTCCTCTTCAACATAGTACTGGAAGTCCTAGACAGAGCAATCAGACAACAGAAGAAATAAAGGGCATCCAAATTGGTAAAGAAGAAGTCAACTGTCACTTTTTGCTGATGATATGATCATTTATCTCAAAAACCCTAAAGACTCCTCCAAGCTCCTAGAACTGATAAAAGAATTCAGCAAAGTTTCTGGATACAAGATTAATGTACACAAATTAGTAGCTCTTCTATACACCAACATTGACCAAATAGAGAATCAAATCAAGAACTCAACCCCTTTTACAACAGCTGCAAAAAATAAAAATAAAATAAAATATGTCTGTTGGCTACATAAATGTCTTCCTTTAAGAAGTGCTTGTTCATATCCTTTGCCCACTTTTTGATGGGGTTGTTTGTTTTTCTTGTAAATTTGTTTAAGTTCTTTGTAGATTCTGGATATTAGCCCTTTGTCAGATGGATAGATTGCAAAAATTTTCTCCCATTCTGCAGGTTGCCTGTTCACTCTGATGATAGTTTCTTTTGCTCTGCAGAAGCTCTTTAGTTTAATTAGATCCCATTTGTCTATTTTGGCTTTTTTTGCCATTGCTTTTTGTGTTTTAGTCATGAAATCTTTGTCCATGCAAAAATGCTCATCATCACTGGTCATCAGAGAAATGCAAATCAAAACCACAATGAGATACCATCTCAGTCCAGTTAGAATGGCGATCATTAAAAAGTCAGGAAACAACAGAAGCTGGAGAGGAGGTGGAGAAATAAGAATGCTTTTACATTGGTGGTGGGAGTGTAAATTAGTTCAACCATTGTGGAAGACAGTGTGGCGATTCCTCAGGGATCTAGAATTAGAAATACCATTGATCCAGCAATACCATTACTGGGCATATACCCACAGGATTACAAATCATTCTACGATAAAGACACATGAACACTTAGGTTTATTGCGGCACTATTCACAATAGCAAAGACTTGGAACCAACCCAAATGGATTAAGAAAATGGGACACATATACACCATGGACTGCTATGCAGCCATAAAAAAAGGATGAGTTCATGTCCTTTGCAGGGACATGGATGAAGCTGGAAACCATCATTCTCCGCAAACTATCACAAGGACAGAAAACCAAACACCGCATGTTCTCACGCATAGGTGGGAGTTGAACAATGAGAACACATGGACACAGGGCAAGGAACATCACACACCAGGGCTGGTCAGGGGGTGGGGGGCTTGCAGGCGGATAGCCTTAGCAGAAATACGTAGTGTAAATTACAAGTTGATGGGTGTAGCAAACCAACATGGCACATGTATACCTATATAACAAACCTGCACGTTGTACACATGTACCCTACAACTTGAAGTATAATAAATTAATTAATTAATTAATTAAAATACTTTGGAATATACCTAACCAAGGAGGTGAAAGTCCTCTACAAGGAAAACTACAAAACACTGCTGAAAGAAATCATAGATGACACAAACACATAGAAACACATCCCATGCTCATGGATAGGTAGAATCAATATTGTGAAAAATGACCATACTGCCAAAAGTAATCTACAAATTCAATGCAATCGCCATCACAAAACCACCATCATTCTTCACAGAATTAGAAAAAACAATGCCAAAAATCATATGGAATCAAAAAAGAGCTCATATAGCCAAAGCAAGACTAAGCAAAAAGAACAAATCTGGAAGCATTACACTACCTGATTTCAAACCATACTATCAGGTCATAGTCATGAAAACAGCATGATACTGGTATAACAATAGGCACATAGACCAATATAACAGAATAGAAAACCCAGAAATAAACCCAAATATTTACAGCCAACTGATCTTCAACAAAGCAAACAAAAACATAAAGTGGGGAAAGGACATCCTTTTCAACAAATGGTGCTGAGTTAATTGGTTAGCCACATATAGGAGAATGAAACTGGATCCTCATCTCTCACCTTATACAAAAATCAATTCAAGATGGATTTAGGACTTAAATCTAAGACCTGAAACTATAAAAATTCTAGAAGATAACATTGGAAAAGTCCTTCTGGACATTGGCCTAGGCAAAGATTTCATGACCAAGAACCCAAAAACAAATGCAATAAAAACAAAGATAAATAGCTGGGATTTAACTAAAGAGCTTTTGCACAGCAAAGGGAACAGTCAGCAGAGTAAACAGATAACCCACAGAGTGGGAGAAATATCTTCACAATCTATACATCTGACAAAGGAGTAGTATCCAGAATCTACAATGAACTCAAACAAATCAGCAAGGAAAACAATCCCATCAAAAAGTGGGATAAGGACATGAATAGACAATTCTCAAAAGAAGATCGACAAATGGCCACAAACACATGAAAAAATACTCAGCATCACTAATGATCAGGGAAATGCCAATCAAAACCACAATGTGATACCACCTTACTCCTGCAAGAACGGCCATAATCAAAAAAATCAATGATACTGTGAACAGGGAACACTTGTACACTGCTGGTGGGAATGGAAACCAGCACAGCCACTGTGGAAAACATTGCGGAGATTCCTTAAACAACTAAAAGTAGATCTACCATTTGATCCAGCAATCCCACGACTGGGTATCTACCCAGAGGAAAAGAAGTCATTATCATCAGAGTGAACAGGCAACCTACAGAATAAGAGAAATTTTTTGCAATCTATCCATCTGACAGAGGGCTAATATCCAGAATCTACAAAGAACTTAAACAAATTTACAAGAAGAAAACAAACAACGCTATCAAAAAGTGGGTGAGGGATATGAACAGACACTTCTCAAAAGAAGACATCTATGTGACCAACAAACGTGAAAAAAAGCTCATCATCACTGGTCATTAGAGAAACGCAAATCAAAGCCACAAGAGATACCATCTCACACCAGTTAGAATGGCGTCCAGTAAAAAGTCAGGAAACAACAGATGCTGGAGAAGATGTGGAGAAAGAGAAACGCTTTTTTTTTTTTTTTTTTTTTTGGTGGGAGTGTAAATTTGTTTTGTTGTTGTTTGTTTGTTTGTTTGTTTGAGATGGAGTCTTCCTCTGTTGCCCAGGCTAGAGTGCAGTGGCATGATCTCAGCTCACTGCAACCTCTGCCTCCTGGGTTCAAGCGATTCTCCTGCCTCAGCCCCCCAAGTAGCTGAGATTACAGGTGCTCGCCACCACACCCAGCTAACTTTTGTATTTTTAGTAGAGACAGTGTTTCACCATCTTGGCCAGGCTGGTCTCAAACTCCTGACCTCATGATCCACTCTCAGATTACAGGCGTGAGCTACCATGCCCAGCCAATTAATATCACTCGTTATGCATACATGACTGTCTGCAGCTGGAACTAACCCTTCGAATGTGTTTTTGAAGCTACAATTATTAAATCAAAGAATCTTAAATATAACTGTATGTCTTGACAAATAGTGTAAAATGGCTTTAAAAACAGTTGCACCAATTTATTCTTCCACTAACAGTGAGAGGAATAGTTGTGTCTGGGTCCAGATCAACGCTGAATATGATTTGGGCTTCTCGTTTTTGCTGATGTATAGTTGACCAGCATCTCTTTTAGAATTGTTGAAATAAAACCTTGTTGCTTATTAAGACACATTTCCATTTCCCATGAATCACTGATGTAGAGTCTTCTCTGCCAAGTGTGTAGACTCTGATAATTGAAGACTATGGACTCAATGTCTGTGACATTTCTGGCAATTTTCCCTAGTTTATTTTTTGGCTTTTTATTTTGTTTGTACAACTTTTTTTTCATTTTTTACCAAATTTTATTTGTATGTTGTCAAGTAAGCAATCTAAGCAATGGAAATATCACAAATGAAAATGCCTGCATATTTGTTAGGTGTGGTCCCTTGTTCCAATTTGCTCATAATCTACTGTATTCATCAGGATTCTCCAGAGAAGCCGAAGGATCTATATGGACATACAGAAAGAGGTTTATCCTGAGGGATGGGTTCCTGCCATTATGGACACTGATAAACAAGATTAACTAAATCTCAGGAAGTTATCGGCTAGATGCAGTGACTCACACGTATAATCCTGGCACTTCGGGAGGCTGAGGCAGGCAGATCGCTTGAGCCCAGGAGTTCAAAACCAGCCCGGGCAAAATAGAAAAACCCTGTCTCTACAAAAATACAAAAATTAGCCAGGCATGGTGGTGTGTGCCTGTAACCCGAGGTACTCGGGAAGCTGAGATGGGAGGATGGATGGAGCCTGGAGGTCAACACAGCAGTGAGCCGAGATTGCACCACCACTCTCTAGCCTAGGTGACAGCGCGAGACCCTGTCTCAAGAAAAAACAAATAAAAGGAAGTTATGTTTCCCCTGCATCTGCCATCTGCAAGCTGGTGTTCCAGGAAAGCTGGTGGTGCAGATCTCAGGCCAAACCCAAAGGTCTGAGAACCAGCAGCACCAATGTCTAAGGGCGGGAGAAGGAGGAGGTCCCAGCTCAGGAGGAGCCAATTCCCCCTCCTCTGCCTTTGTTCTGTTCAGGCCCTCAGTGGACTGGATGGTGCCCACCCACACTGGGGAGGGCAATCGTTTTACCATCCCCTGGGGATTGGTTATCTCTGCCAGAAACAACCTCATAGACATGCCCAGGAAAAATGTGTGGGCAGCTACCTGGACATCCCTCAGCCCAGTCACACCGATGCGAAGTTAACCCTCGCATCTTCTGAAGGGAGGCAGTATCATTTTTAAGACAGGGTCACAAATGACCAGAGAAGGAAGCATAGGCCGGGTAAGAATACAGCTTCCTGAGATCTTAATTTACCATATTTCTCCCATTTTACCCCTTTCTCAGCCTACATAATGTGTACATTCTGTGCTTCCTTGCTTGGGGAAGGTTATTTTCTAAAACCTTAGAACATTCGGGAAAAGAGTAAAAACTGCACGTGGAAATAATGTAAGAGGGACTGGCAGCGAGCCTTCCTGGATGAAGTGTGAATAGTCTGCTGGTCCCATGAACACCAGGAACTGCGTGCAGAATCTTAGAAAGTCTCACATCTACGACAGTTTCAAGGGAATCATGCGATACCAGCTGTGCCCCATGGGGCATCCCCCCTCCCCTCCACCCAGGGCCCACACCCCCGTGGGCAGAGCACAATCAGACACTCCAGTCGAGGTCTCAGCCCTGACCATGGTCACCTTGGTCATCATGGCTGACGTCTGTGACCTGGTTTCATTGAGAAAAGAAAGAGAAATTTCACCTAGTCCGTTGAGCATGTTGTGTGAGGATTAAATTACTGCACATGGGTGCGTGTCTGGGACCACGTTTCTCCTCTCCCTTGTGGGACGATGCCATCTTCACCGCCCAGCCTCCTCCGTGGGTCCGTGCTGCTGACTGTCAGGCTCAGAAGGCAGCTGGGGTGGTTCCTCCACCCACTCCGCCCTCATCTTCTCTCACCCACCCCCGGATCCAGCCTCCCTCTACCTGTCTCCTTCCTCTCACTCCCCCCGTGAGGCTGCCCCACCGCCCTGCCACCCTTGGCACCTCCACTTGAAAACCCACTTTTTGCCAGCCCTCCCCATAAGAATGCAGACTCATGTCATTCCTCCTAAAGAGGGCATTTTGCCTGTCAGTTTTCATTTCTGAACACTTGTTTGTCGTGCAAAAGCCGTGAGTGTTCGAGTTGCTTAATTTCTTCATTGAATGCATTAGTTATTTAAGAAAAATGTCAATCTTTTCCTTTCCTCGAGATTGGAAACCGAAAACATAGAATAACATTAGGCACAACAGCATTTGTAACGTTCCTGGCATTGTTTTTAAAATGACAGTACCTTGTCTGTAGCTTTCTATGTACACTGTCTACAGTGTGCTACACATCAGTTTCTCCTGCTCTCCTGCTCCTTTTATAAAAATAAAAATTCCTGTGTCAGCCTTTCACCAGAGATTGCTTTCTGTATTTGGATACATTTTCCTGTTTTCCAGTGCATTTCTATGGTTACACAATGTTTACTAATTAGTTTGTTTAATTACATTAGTCAGCAACGGATAGACCATCCCAGTAAGTAGCTAACATTGTTTTCATCTCTTCATGTCCAACCTCAGACTGTCACTTAATAAAGAGCTATGCCTTCAAGCCAACATGTCTCACCATGAAGAATGCTTCATGTTAACACTGTGCAAATGGACTGCATGTTGTTTAAAGTCATTGGAATACCTGGATGTTTCCTTATTAGAAATGAGAAAGCAGAGACTCGGTGTGTCAGCTAGCATTGCACTATGTGTATAGACTTTGATTAATAGGCACTGGTTGATAGATTTCAGGTACGGGGGATAAAAGCAGAGTTTTTTAATTTAAAGCACCCAATTGGTGCTGACTAGCCCTGCTCACTTTCCAGTGCCGCGTATCACAAAGAAAGGTCGTGGCTTCTTCAAAGCTTCATCTCTGATGGGCAGAAAGACACAAAAGGCTTCTACATTTGGCGATTACAGTGTGAGTCAAAGGCAGACTTTCTGCTAAGTTGAACATTTAGTCTGCCTGTAATTCACTGACGAGGTCACTTTGTTCTTTAATGAAGAATCACCTCCAAACCAATGAAGAGAAGGAGAAAAAAGGCCTCACCCAGGCAGGTGCATGTGGTAGGAACCAAGAGGCAACCGCTTTCTCGTTTGAGCTGTCATGTTGGAGAAAGGGAGGGGACGGGGGGAGGTTGGGATCCTGTCCTTCCTATTTGTAGTCACGTTTCAAATTGAAGAGGATTTCCCAGGATGCATTAGTATCTTAGAAAGATTCGTCTCTGGAGCCCAGGGTGATTAGAAATGTCTTCTTGGATAGTTGATGTTTTCCAATTTCTTTTACAGAAAACTCTATTCGTCTTTCTCTGAATTTCAAGAGGGTTGTGACTGTGCAGACAAGTTTACCTCTCCAAAATTTGATTTTCGTAGCCTCCAAAGAAACTTCAGAAGGAAACCAATGGAGGTTAACTGACACCCGGGCACTGGGAATAAACGATGGCACGTGGTGTTCATTCCCCTGCTTAGTGGATACAATCTTGTCTTGATACTGTTTACATTTCACGAAGACGTGCATTGCAAGAGGCAATCCCATGAAAGGTGTCCGTGGCCTGGAGTTCTTGGACAGACTGCACTTCAGTTCCTAGGAATCCAGTGGCCCAAATTGTTCCCTAAGGGAACATGTGTGAGTTTCTTATGGCTGCTGAAACAAATTACCTTAAACATGATGGCTTAAAACAACACATTTTCTTTCTTCCTCTTGCAATTCTGAAGGCCAAAAGTCCAGAATGAGCTTCACTGAGCTGCAGCCAAGGGATTTGTGCTGCCGGTTCCCTGTGCAGGCTCCAGGGTGGGATCCGTCTTTGGCCTTTCCAGGTGCCAGACGCCATGTATGCCCTTTTGTTCGTGGTCCCTTCTGTTTCCAAAGCCAGTCATGTGGCATCTTCGACCCCCTTCCACCCTCTCTCACTGCTCACATCCACTCATAACCTTCTCTGCCCTTGATCCTCCTGCCTCCCTCTTAGAAGGGCCCCTGTGAGGACACCATTGTCCCCCAGATAATCCAGGATGGTTTTTCCCAGCATCCTCTAAATGTTTTAACCGTGTATTGGTACGGCCAGTTTTGAGCAGAGGCAGCTGCTGGAAGGCTTCTGCTGAGCGTTTGGTCTGCCTCTTGGGCTGTGTGACTCCCTCGTGGGTTTGCAATGACTATTCGGGAGGGGCTGCTCCAAGCATTGCAAGATGTTTTCCACCTGATGCCAGCTGTGGTTTGGCACCCCCAGAGCAGATGAGGGGATGACTATGGTCAAATTGCTGAAGAGACAAGTAAATGTGGGTAGCACTGTTGGCAAAAATAAAAATAGCCCAGTGAGTGCTGCATTACAAGGTTGGTTCTGTGCAGTGGACTCCAACGTCCCGGCCCAGGCTACTCCCCAGAATAGACAGAACCAGGCTATGAAGAGCCAGAAGGCCAAGCAGTGGCCTGCACAGGGTGCCACAGCCCAGGGGCCTGGGGACCTAGACCTGTGTGGTCACAGTGTGGACAGGTGACACTCCCATTCCAGGTCTTTGTGGTCAGGAATGGCTGCATTCCTTTGGGGAGGATGCTTTTGGTTGAAACCATATTTGACTTTCCTTGGCCTCTTTCTGCCATTGCACTGATGTGAGTGTGGATCCACAACTGTGGTTTCTGCTTTCTGAGTCAGATCATTCTTAATCTTACTAATGGAATCACTTTCGCAGCTGGAAATTTTGGTAAAGCTTGTGGCTTACACAGACACCTCTCATCTAGATAAATAGTGAAGGGGTCACAGCTCAAGGTTCACCTTCTATGCAGCCCTGTCCCAGTGGAGACAGGCCTGGGAGCTGAGATGGAGGAGGGGGAACTGGAGGAAGTGTGATGTAGTCCCCCTGGGCCCCATAGTGTCATGTCATTTTAAGGGCAAAGAAATGCATTTGGGATGTAGTAAATGCATTTTGAAAAGGAGGTGTGGACCCTAATGGCCAGGAGTTCAGCAAAAGCACAGCCTTGTGCAGGAGGGAGAGTGCTTTAGAAGATTATACATTGTTTTATAAATATTATAAATAGCAGGATTTGTAGAAGTAAGTGCTCTACCAGGCCCCTCCCCTGAGGTCTCACCTCCCTCAGATGCCGTGTTCAAGAGCCCAGTGTTTTGTGTTCTGATGTAAAATGAGGTCCTTGGTCACTACCAAGAATGTCTAGACCTTGAAAGGGATAAGGAATTTCTGGTGAGTCCTGCATGGTGGCTTCAGAGGGGCTCGCCAGTGCGTGGGGAGAGTAATGTGGCCACACAGGTGCCTCCCGTGGTCAGAGCATAGCGTGTGGCCTGGAGGGACGCTGCAGCCTGTGACATCTGTCACCACTGGAATTGTGCCCGTTGAGTTGACCGGGGCATGTTTACCCATTGAAGGCACATGAACGGGTTACTCTGTTGGCACAGCAGGGAAGAAGGAGGTCGCTCCCACTCTACCCAGGCCTTCAGGGCAGAGGGCCCTGGATGTCCTGAGGTTTCGTGGGTTGTCTAGGATGAGGTTGGGGGCATCCGAGGTGTCAGTGTGGGTCAGAAACGTGACTCAGTTTACCTGTCTGCATGCTGAAATGGGTTTAGAGGTGCAGAGACCAGTGAGACCTTCCTCTGTATTTGGTAACTGTGGGGCATGAAACAGCCAGAGTACCCCAGAGGGGCAACTTTGATAAGAAATTGTTGTTGCCATGGCCACCAGAAGGAATAGTCTGGGGCTGTTAAACTCTGCATAGAAGACCAAATGGGTGAATATGTTGAAGGCCTGAATAGAGCAAAGGGCAAAAGAGGATGGATTGGGGTCTTTTTTCCTTGCCTGACTCCTGGAGCTGGGAATTCTCATCTTTCTTCTGCTTTTGGGCAGGGATTGGCATCACAGGCCTCCCCGATGCTCAGGCCTTTGGACTTGGACTGGAACTTACACTGTTGGCTTTCCTGAGTCTCCAGCTTGCAGATTTGGGGACTTCTCAACCTCCATAATTATATAAGCCAGTTCTTCATAATGAATCTTTCTTCCTGTCTCTCATTATCTCTCTGTCTCTGTCTTTCTCTCTTATCTCCTATTGTTTCTGTTTCTCTGGAGAACCCTAATTCTGGAAATATTCTAGAAATAACCAACCTGTTCTCTGGGAACAAGGCATCTACAAAAACTTAGCATTTAAATCACTCCTAATGCTGAATAACAGTGTTTCCCCCTAAGGTGGAGAAGAATGCAGGCTGTTGGCTCTCCCCACTCCTATTTAATATCATGCATAAAACTTAGCTAGAGCAATAAGGAAAGAAGAATTAAAATTCCTACAGCTGGAGAGAAACTCATACAACTGTCTCTTTATGTTGAGAGTATGGTGACTTTTTTGTTAGAAAATCCCATGTGATCTACAAAAATACCCCTGGAACTAATTAATGACTTTAGTAAGGTTGCAAATTTTTTAAAATCAATATATCAAAACAATTATATTTTTATATAATAGCAATGAACAAAGAAAAAATGAAACTAAAGTCAGTACCATTTATAATAACATTTTTTAAAAGAGAAATACTTAAGTGTAAATATAACAGAAAAATTGCAGGACCTGTATGCAGAAAATTAAGAAAAATAAACTACTGATGAAATACATCAAAGAAGATCTAAATACACGGAACAATATATTGCATTGATGGCTTGGAAGGTGCAATAGCATTGAAGTCTCAATTCTCCCCAAATACATCTGTAGATTTAATGCAATTCCAATCAAAATACCAGTAAGATTTTTCACGGATAATAAGCTTATTCTAAAATTTATATGGAAAGTCAGAGGACTTGAATAGTCAAAATAATCTCAAAATCAAGAACAAAGTTAAGGAACTCCTGCTAGTTTCAAGACTTCCTATAGAGCCAAAGAAACAAATATAGTGTGGTATTGGCAAAAGAATAAACACTTTGATTATTTGAACAGAACAGAGTGTCCAAAGGTAGAACCACATAAATACATTCAATGGATTTTTTGACAAAAATCCATAGGCAAATTACTTAGTAAATGGTGGTAGAAAGACTGGATATGCATATGTAAAAACAAACAAACAAAAAAATGAATCCTGATCTATGTATCAAACCTTACACAAAAACTAACTTAAAGTAGTTCATAAACAAGATAATAAACATATGTAAAACACAAGATTACAAGACTTTTTTAGAAATAGGAGAAAAATCTTTGTGATTTTTGTGATTTTAGGGTTATGCAAAATGTTCTTAAATATGATACTAAAAGCATAATTCATAGAGGAAAGATTGAAAAATTAGACTTTCAAATGAAAAAGCTAATTGTACTTCTAAAGACACAATTAGGAAAATGAAAAGATTAGAGCCAGATGGAAAGAAAAATGTTTATAAATCAAGTATCTGGAAAAAAAAAAACTTGTTTCTAGAATGCATAAAAAAACTTTCAGAGTCAACAATATGAAAACACATAACCCAACATTAAAAAATAGGCAAAAGATTTGAACAAACATTTCACCAAAGAGGATATATGGCTGGCCAAAAAGTAAAGTGGAAAGAAGCCAACATCTTTAATCCTAAAGAAACCGCAAGACACCACAATACAGTTCTTAAGATGAAAAACAAACCCTGACATGAGCAAGTGCTGGGGTAGATGTTGAGCAGCCAAAAGTTGCTGATGAAAATGCAAATGACACAGCCTCTATGAAAACAGTGGTGGCCCTTTAAATTTAAATGCTAAACATTCACTTAATATGAAACCTAGCAATCCTATTTCTAGGCATGTACCGAAGTGAAATTTTAAAAGCTGACACATGAATATTTATAATTTCATAATTTCCAAAAACTGGAAAGAATTCAAGTGTTTCTCAACTGGGGAATAGATAATGAATGTGGATATGAACCATTCAAGCCACGGAACAGTCCTCAAAAGAAGGAATAAACTGCAGCAACAAGCATGGGCCTCACATCCACTAGCTAACTACAGAAGCCAACCTCCGACGTCTGCAGACTCCGATTGCATTTACAACATTCTCAAAAAGGCAAATTGCAGGGACAAAGACTATGCCAGTGGTTGCCAAGGGCTCAAGGGAGAAGACAACTAGTATTCCCAACTGTTCTCCGTATTTCTTAGTGAGAATTCACAATACAAGTTCGTCAAAGGGAAAATCTGGTTCACTTGGCCAACCTATCAAGTAAGGCCATCAGGACCGGCTCCCCCCGGATAACTGGTCAGCCAGATACGCACACAGCAGCTCCCTACTCTGTCTGAGACATACAGAATATAAGTGAAATTACTGACAAAAGATAATCAAAGAAAGCACAATTCATATTGCAAATGAAATTAAGATAAAAAGTCAAAGAAATTGTTAATAAGACGTAAGCAAAAACAAACAGAAAAGATGATCTTACAATTATGAATTGATACTGATTTGTTATATTACCTTTTAAACTCAAAAAATCTCACATTGAGAAAAACTCCTGCAAATAAAGCAAGCATGTAGAAATCCCACCAAGTCCACCTACCCGATGCCCACAAAACACAAAGCTGAAATACAAGACATGGAGAATTAAAACTTAAAACAGGCGAGTTAAAACAGTCAAATGCAAATCAATAGGAAAGAAGTTTCCAATATTACTATTGGAAAACATAGAATTCAAGATTCAATGTCTTAATCAATATTTTAAAAGTCATTGTTTTATTGATAAAACATATCATGTACAAGTAAGGATGTAACTAAGACCATGAGTCATGACTTTCTCTCTCTCTCTCTCTCACACACACACACACACACACACTGGCTCATTCTCTTTGACCAAAAATATAAATGTACTCAATAGTAGTAAAAGACTTTAACACATCTCTCAATCAAGTAGGTAAAATGAAAACAGAAATTGAGGGTAGGGTCAGCAAACTACAACCCCCAGGCCAAATGCAGCTCATGGTAATATATATTTATTCTGTACATGTGAAGAATATTTCACCTCCCTTCCTAGAAACTAACTATCAGTCCACACAGAAGAACTCAGCAAATTCCAAAAAGATAAATTGTATGGGCTATGTTTTCCTAGCCACATGCAACAAAACTAAAAATGTATAACAAAAAGCACACACCAAAAAATACTCAACAATTGGAAATTCTAAAAACTTTTCTAAACACACAAAAAAGTTACATTGCTGTTTTGGTATTATTATAATTAATATCAACACATAAAGAAGTAAATATAAAAATAAAGAGAACAAAAAAAAGTTGTCAAGATTTTAAAATATGGATATATCGAGCCACCACTTCAATATTCATCCTGAGCTGAGAAGTAAAAATTTGATTAAAGACTTAGTTTTAGTGCACTTCTCTGTAGTTTTGTTTATAAAAGAAAAAATAAGAAGCCTAGATATGAAACAATAGAATGCATTCATTATGGTAAATGCATACAAACGAACACTGGATTATGTATCCATCAACTTAGGAATGTGATCAAACATTTTTATTAACCAGAGCAAGCTCCCAAACAACAATAACATGATTCTGGGTAGTTTTAAATCTTCCTATTGATGTGTCCCTATCTCCAATTGCTTTACTTCTATAATTACATGAAAACCATCAATATATTTTATTAAAAACCTTACCCTACTTCTCCAGAAATGAGCACAGGAGAAAAGATACAATTCATAATATCATAATAATATGATACAATTCTCAGTACATAAAATACAATGAATTCTATTTGAATAGCATATTTTCTTATTCTTAAATTTAATGGTATGTTAATGTACTATGCCTTACATTTGCAAGTATAGTCAATGCCAAAAAATGTTTCAGCAACAAAGTAAGCCATATTCTATCTAATACAAACTTGACACATGTCTTTGGATGTTGAAGAATCATCTACTCTCAGGAAAAAGTGTCAGTTACTCCTTATCAACAGTCACTGATGTCTTCTCTACATTTAGCTCCCCAAATGTAGACACCTGTTTGTGGTGCAGAGGAGGGGAGATCTCTGTGGTCAAAAAGCTGAGACACTGAATGAATTTGGTCTCTTTTTTTTTTTTTTTTATTTCTATTTTTATTTTATTTTATTTTATTTTATTTTATTTTTTTATTATACTTTAAGTTCTAGGGTACATGTGCATAACGTGCAGGTTACATATGTATACATGTGCCATGTTGGTGTGCTGCACCCATCAACTCGTCAGCACCCATCAATTCATCATTTATATCAGGTATAACTCCCCAATGCAATCCCTCCCCCCTCCCCCCTCCCCATGATAGGCCCCAGTGTGTGATGTTCCCCTTCCCGAGTCCAAGTGAGCTCATTGTTCAGTTCCCACCTATGAGTGAGAACATGCGGTATTTGGTTTTCTCTTCTTGTGATAGTTTGCTAAGAATGATGGTTTCCAGCTGCATCCATGTCCCTACAAAGGACGCAAACTCATCCTTTTTTATGGCTGCATAGTATTCCATGGTGTATATGTGCCT
>NC_045451.1:2537301-2628098 GCF_002776525.5 Piliocolobus tephrosceles
TTCTTGTGATAGTTTGCTAAGAATGATGGTTTCCAGCTGCATCCATGTCCCTACAAAGGACGCAAACTCATCCTTTTTTATGGCTGCATAGTATTCCATGGTGTATATGTGCCACATTTTCTTAATCCAGTCTGTCACTGATGGACATTTGGGTTGATTCCAAGTCTTTGCTATTGTGAATAGTGCCGCAATAAACATACGTGTGCATGTGTCTTTGTAGTAGCATAATTTATAATCCTTTGGGTATATACCCAGTAGTGGGATGGCTGGGTCATATGGTACATCTAGTTCTAGATCCTTGAGGAATCGCCATACTGTTTTCCATAATGGTTGAACTAGTTTACAATCCCACCAACAGTGTAAAAGTGTTCCTATTTCTCCACATCCTCTCCAACACCTATTGTTTCCTGATTTTTTAATGATTGCCATTCTAACTGGTGTGAGATGGTATCTCATTGTGGTTTTGATTTGCATTTCTCTGATGGCCAGTGATGATGAGCATTTTTTCATGTGTCTGTTGGCTGTATGAATGTCTTCTTTTGAGAAATGTCTGTTCATATCCTTTCCCCACTTTTGGATGGGGTTGTTTGTTTTTTTCTTGTATATTTGTTTGATCTCTTTACTAGAGTATGTCTCCGAATCTTAACAGGCTAATCATATTTCCTCTGTATTTCCAAGAGAGGCTGTAGGTTTCAGGCATACTCAAAGCTTTTAGGTATTGCTTGATTTTTGGTTTTGCATTTGTTTTTAATCCTAGAATTGTTTTTTTATGAAGCGTCTGACACCATTGCTAATACCGTTAGTATTCTGCCAAACATGCTTTGGCAAACTCAGCAATAAACAAGCAATTTGGGCTTCTAAAAATGCGAAAAGATTTTTTGGCAGGTTGAAAATTGTTAAATGCCTTCCTGTTTGATGTAGTCCCACTTGCTTATTTCTGCTTTTGTTGCCTAACTTTTGGTATAATATACAAAAATCATTGCCAATGCTAATAGCAAGGAGACTTCCGCTTCGGTTTCCTCCTAAGAAGTTTCATGGTTGTAGGTCTTACATTTAAGTCTTTCAGTCATTTTTGAGTTGACTTTTGCATCTGGTGTGAGATGAGGTCCGGCTTTATTCTTTTGCATGTGGATATCTAGCTTTCCCAATACCATTTATTAAAGAGACTGTCTTCTCCCCATTGTGTCTTCTTGGTGGCCTTGTCAAAAATTACTTGAGTTTAAAAAATTATATGGGTTTATTACAGGGCTCTTTGTCCTGTTCTATCTATCCATCTGTCTGTTTTAATGCCAGTACTACACTGTTCTGATTACTATAGCTTTGTAACCTAATTCTAAATTAGTAAGTGTGGTCTCATCATCTTTGCTTTTCTTTCTCAAAAATTTTTTGGATCTTTGGGGTCTTTTGTGGTTGCATACAAATTTTAGAATTTTTTTCTATTTCTGTGAAAAATGCTGGAATGAAATGTTGGAATTCTGATAGGATTTGCATTGACTCTGTCTATCACTTTGGGTAGCATGGACATTTTAACAATATTAATTCTTCCAACCAAGACATAATAATGGTCAACAGGAATATGAAAAGGTGCTCAACATCACTAACCATCGGGGAAATGCAAATCAAAAGCACAAGGAAATAGCACCTCCCACCTGCCAGGATGGCTACTGCCAAAAAGACAAGAGATAATAAATATTGGTGAGGATGTGGAGAAAGGGGAATTCTTGTGCATGTTGGTGGAAATGAAAACTGGTAGAGCTGTTATGGAAAACAGCATGTAGCTTCCCCAAAAAAGTAATGATAGAGCCACTGTATGACCCAATAATCCCACTTCTGATATATTCCCAAAGGACATGAAATCAGCACCTCGTGGAGATGGCTGCCAGTCCCCATGTTCACTGCAGCAGTTTTCACAATAGCCAAGATATGAAAGCAATCTATGTGTCCCTGGACAGATGAATGGATAAAGAAATGATGGTATATACATGCATTTGGATATTATTCAGCCTTAAAAAAAGAGACCCTGCCATTTGTGACAACGCGGATGAACCCTAGAAGATATTATGCTAGGTGAAATGAGCCAGACACAGACAGAAAAATATGCATGATCTCACTTTTATAGGGAATCTTTTAAAAAGTCAAATATATAGAAAGAGAGAAGTGTTTACCAAAGGCAGAAAAGGGGAAGAAATGAGGACATGTAGGTCAGAAGGTACTAAATGATAATTATGTAGGATGAAAGGACTAGAGATCTAATGTGCAGCATCAGGATTCTAAAATTAATATATTGCATTGTACAATTATAATAGTTATAATAACATAATATATTAATTATACTAATATAATTTTAATAACTATAATTATTATATTTAATAATAGTGTAGTGTATACCAAAAAATTGCTAAGAGCAGATTTTGGTGCTATTACCACACACACAAAACTACCATATCCATGGCTATGGAAGGTGATGGGATGTTAATTTTCTGGACTATAGTAATCATTTCATAATATATCTGTATATTAAAACAATATATATGCCTTTTTAAGGTCTCACTGGGCTTTATGAGCTCATGTGCCCTAGGCTACAATTATCACACCAATGGCCTAACATGTGTGTGGTAAGAAAAGCACTCAAAGCAAAGTAAAGATGTGAAAAGATTCCTCTCGTGGACCAGAGCCTGCAGAGATTTTGTGAGAAGGCTGGAAATGAAGATTCCACTTTTACAAGATAAACTATTTTGATTAAAATCAACCCTGTTTATTCAGAGCTGCTGCCCCACTGGTGGGCACCCAGGTGCAGCAATGCTCATGCATATTCCTGGCTGGATATTTCTTTAGTCACAACCTGGCACTTAGTTTTCGAGTGCAGCTTTTTCAGTAAAGAGCCAAACAGTAAGTCCTCTAGGTCCTGCGGGCCACACGGTCTCCCTCAAGGTTCTTCAAACCCGCCACTGTGGCACCAAAGCACAGGGCAGCAGCTGTGTTCCAGTAGCATCTCACTCAGGGACACTGAGATCGGGATTTCCTGTAATTCTCATGTGTCTCGAAATCTTCCTCTTTTAATTTTTTCCAACAGTTTGAACACGTAAAGATCATTCTTAGCCCCATAGGCGGCATCTGGCCCTCAGGTTGTTGTAGGATATGAGCCTCTGGTAGACACTACTACTGTTTCTTGGGAACATTTTCTCTATCACATTCCAGTTTCCCATAACAACTTTTCTGCTATTCAGTATGTGTTATTCAAGATAAAACTTGACATTGCAATCATCAGTTCTAATACACTATTCATCGCACCTGCTTTGTTTCTTTAATTGCTAGTTCTGCACCGTGAAGACGGTTTTCATGCGAATTGTTCCACATTTCTTGCCGATTTAAAACTCATGGTGCTTTGACTGTGGTGCTGTTTGTTTTATTTCGTTCAATTTAATGGCCACATGTTTTGAGCAGGAGATTTTAAAAATATATAGTTCTTCTGAGTGCTGTGTCCTAGCAAAATTCTTTCCGGGATCATCACTGGTTGTCCATCAATCGATCTTCACTTTGAATGAGACATAAGATCATTACCTGCTAACATTATTAATGGAATCCCAAACACATAGACTTTTTCCTGACAACTTATTTTTATACAAGTAATATTTGTTTGTTAAAATAAGCCATTTTTGAAAAAAAAGAAAAATCTGCCATTCCTAGGTACCTAAGACTTCCCAAATGCATTCGGCGTAGATGTGTTCTTTTACGCTGTGTTTCGCTTTTCACTGTCACTTCCTATGCACACGTTCATTCATGGATACAGCCACGTGTTTGACTGTGCTGTGGCAGTCCACTTCATTATCAGGACATAGGTTGTGGAAACATGCCATTTGCTTGGTTTTTCGGGGAGGTTTCCAAGCTCTTCCTCTTACACAATGTCACCCAAGTTACATTTGTCCAACTTCAAAGGGAGTTATTTCCTTGAGATTCATTCCCCAAAGTTGAATTTCAAATCAAGAAGCACTAGCAGCGCTATTTTTATTGGATATTGCCACATACGAAGTGTTTCAAAATATTCCCCACAACCTTGGATTTTGTCCTTTTAATGTACTTGTACTGCGTTAGCGTGGGTGGCACAGTAACAGGTTTTCATCTGCACTTTCTGATTTAGCTGCACCTCTCTTCAGTTGATGATTTTTTGTTTGCATTCACTTATATTGTCTGTGATATTGTGAAAGTCCTCTCAGCAGTTGGCAGTGTTGCTGAGAACACACGGAAACACTTCTGAAAGAATTTATTGGGAAAATATATTTCCAGTGCCCAGGATTTTGGAACAGAGATGCTCCTTCTCTGCTGCCAGAGACCATCTCAACTCCAGATCTGGAATTTAGTTTTGAAGAGCCCATTCCTCCCACCTTCACCCAACCTGCCAAGGACACACCAGATGTCATTCCAGCAAGCCAGCTTCCTGTCACCATGCTGTTCGCACAGCTCCTAAGCCATTCATCGCCACCCAGCGTGCCATGTTTCCCCAATGTCCTGGCACGTGCGCCCTTGGCAAGTGTTTATTGAGTGCTGACTACACGAGGTGCTCTAAGTGTGAATAAGAGAGGCGTGGCTCCAGCTCTCATTAAGCTTCAGTTCCTGGGAGAGGGACTTATTTAGACGTTACTTAGACATTTAAAACTTTCAGTGACCTCAGTGCAGAGGGGTCTGTGGCAAATAATGCTGTGGCATAAATGTTCACTTAATCAAGTTTAGATTTGACACAGCCTGTGGGATGCCAAAGGTCGCTCTGAGTCCTTGTCTTCCCCTCCGCACTGCATACAACCTTTCTTCCTGAAACACCTTCCTCACTTGGCTATGGGATGTCACACGCTCCTGGCATATGTCCTACAACATAGCTGTTCACTTTTCCTCTTTCAACCCACTCAACACTGGAGCGCTCTGGGCTCGTTCTTCATCCCTCTGATCCATCGACACTCAATTTGGATGACCCATGATTCTAAATGCAATTTATTCCTGATTTGATGATACTCACAATTGTATCTCCAGTCCCAACTTTTCTGCTAAACTCCATGTTCACATATTTCTACTCTCTACTTGATAATCTCCATTCAGATGTCCAAAAAGCACTTCCAATTTCAAAATGTCCAAATAGCTTTGATTCCTCATTCCCCAGCCTCCATTCTACATAAATCAGTCCCATTTCAGTAGCTCAGATAAAAATACTGAGAGTTATCTTGTGTTTCTCTTTCACTTCTACTTCTCACAGCAATCCTGTTGACTCTAACTTCAAGTTACATCCCAAATAAACCACTTTTCACTGCCCAAATCACCACCACCAAATCCATGCCACTATCATGTATCATTTACCTAAAATAAAAGTTTTCTGCCCTTTCTGCCCTCAGGGTTCTGCCCTTCCACGGTTTACTCTCTGCACAGCAACTGGAGCAATCTTTCAAAAACGCAAAACTGAGTGTGCGCTCAGAGTGAAATTCAGACCCCCCGCGACAGCCTTGCAGAGTGAGCCCTGGCTCCCTGGGTGCAGATCCCGTCGGCCTTCCTGCCACATCAGGACCAGGCCTGACTGTGGGCCTTGCCTCTCCCACTCCTTGGCGATGGGTGAAGTGCAGGACCAGGCCTGACCGTGGGCCTTGCCTCTCCTACTCCTTGACGATGAGTGAGGTGCTACGTGGTTGCTTTGGGTCCGTCTGATCCAGCAAACATGTACCTCCACGTCTCCAAACGTTTGATCTCTTGTTGACCTAACAGGAAAAGCTGAATCTACACTCCCAGGCTGTAGTACTAAGGCTTGGCCCAAATTGCAGAAGTAGAGAGCCGATTTGAGCCAAACCTTAGTACTGCAGCCTGGGAGCATAGATTTAAGGAGCCCTGAAAGTACACTCTCATTAGCAGAACAAGTGAATTTTTAAAGGGAAAGAAGAGGCAGTTTCTGAGTTGGCTACCAAGAATTTACATTAAAATAACATAAGCTATTCATTGGCTAGACACCGTTAAGCTTCAGAGTATGGGTTAGAGTGTCCAGTGTCCAGAGTGCAGCATTATTCAGTTGATTTATAACTGCTCGTGGCAACAGCAAGCACTTTCAGGGGAACGCACAGCCCAAAGTCGGGGAAGCGTGATGCGATTACTATCTCCTTTTAATGCTTCTCTGGGCCTGATCATTTAAAAGGACTTGCATTGCACAGATAAATGTTCTAGTCTTTCCTCACTCTTTTTATTTGGAATAAACACAGCTGTTCACTTCTGATAACAGCTGTGTCATTTGTACAGGACTAACCCTTCTGCAGGTAACAACGATAAACTCAGAATGAAATACAGAAAACAACTATGGAAGGCACTGGAGAGAGATAAGGGGCAGGAAGACGTGGGAGTTGGGTCACTCCCTGAAGAAAGGAACTCCACCTCCCCAGCATACGTGTGCCCGTGTGCGTGCAGGGAAGCTGGGACTCAGAAGTCGACTGACTTTCAGACTCCAGAGGTCAGAGGATGGAGCACAGGGCTGGCAGAGCTACCAGAAAGTGAGGGGGTGGATATCTCAGAAGAAGGAAGCTGCAGAACACAGAACAGGAGCCAGAAAACTCTGTGTGTATGAATAAACCATACATATGCATCTGTGTGTATACGTATACCCACATATATATCATGTAGGCTTATGTGTGTGTACATATATGAAGATATGTATACACACATTAAATATATTTAGTATACTAAATATTGCTAAATATCAAAAAATGTTTATGATATTAATAATTTAATAAATAATTAATACAATAATGTTTATTGTATTACATTAATTATTGTGTAAAATTATTAATATGATAAACATTATTGTGTTAAACATTCGTTATATATTAAATATATTAATTACTGGTTAATTGATATAGTTGATAATTAAATATATTTATTATTGGTTAGTTGATATATTTAATCTATTAACTACATTTGTTAATAATATATTTAGTATGCAAAATGTTTAATATAGTAAATATATTTATAAACGTAATAAATATATGTACCGTCTAAAATGCTGACAATAACATTTTTGTAAGGCTGTCTTTGAGATGGCTTTCACAGCAGTCTGTAGAAGTGTGAAGAGCTTATGCTGAAAGTTGCGTCCTGCCGTGCCAGGCTTTTCAAGTGGCCTTTAGTACAATCTTCTTCACAGATTATTAATAGCTCCTTCAAGGACTGCCTAGACCTTAGATAACAGCAGGAAACACATGCGTTGTCTCTAGGGGAATCACAGACAAGGCAGCCACACGGACAGAGGGTCACAAGCACCAGAGATCCCAGCCGAAGAACAGGTGCCCTCAGCCACATCAGGATTTCAAAACAGTCGCGGGACAATTATTGGCACACTTACTGGCCTCCAGGCTGCACACGTTCACCAATGTCCATGTTTGTTGCTAATATTTGTAGTGTCTCAAGTCAGGGTGGCACAGATATCAATCTTATATTGACCAGACACTGTATGTAGCCGTGTTCCACGGTGCACGGGCGGCAACATGCTCCAAAACGTGTTTAGGATTTTATTTTATATTAGCTATATTTGGGGTGGTGAGTTGGACCAGCCAGAAAAAAAGCGTCTTGTAAGAGGAATACCATATTGCCACTTTCCCAGAAATTCCCAATCCTGATATGCTTTGGAAATTTAATTTTTTTTTTAATTGAATACTCTGCTCATGTTATCAAACAGAACTGGGGTCAGCTCTCCCATGCAGTAAGACCAGATGTCCACACAAAGGCTTGCAGTGGAGACAGGCAGGTGTTTATTTGCAGGGCGCTGAGCACGGGGGACCATGAGGCTAGTGCTTAGGTTCCGATCCTGCAATGCCTTGCAGGAAAGGGTTTTTAAAGGCAGGGGTAAATTTCAGAAAAACAGAAATTACAGGGAAAATAGTAAATCAACATATGAAGGTTATACACTGGTTTTGGTCTGAAAGGGTGAATTATCTTGAGGTGGGGGCTTACAGCTCATAGATGGATTCAAAGATTTTCTGATTTGCAACTGGTTAAAGAAGAGAAAATGTGTTTAAACGTTGGGGTCAGCAGAAAGGAACCTCAGCTCTGGCTCACGGGCGTGACCTCCTCTAGACCTCTTGGGAAGAAATTTAGAACAACAAGCAGTGGTCCGAGTTCAGTCTCAGCTTCCCTTTATCTGAGGTCTGTGTGCCAGTAGACCCGTTTGGTGGGGGGCCAGGCTCCCCCAAAACAACTCAGGGAATGTATGAGGTGTTATCTTTAGCTTCTATGGGGAACCAAACCTCCTGCGACTCTAGCTTCCTTGGCAATTGTTTTAAGCTACTGTTACCTTCTTGCTTATAACATTGCTTATTTGCTTCTCAGGGCTAGCTAAGCGCTTGGAATTTCCCCCTGAAAGAATTCAAGATTTTCCTGTATTTCCACGTGCGGAGGGACCCGCAGGCCCCAAGAAGGGCCTGCTCCATCTCATTCATCTCATTCACAAGCACGTATATTCCTACTTCTCTCTTTTATCTCATACTGAGAAATGGAATTTCTTAGGTGATTAAGTGACAAACATACATTTAAGTAAACACATTTGTGGTAAAATTGCACTGCTGAAACAGAGAAGGAGGAAGAGAAGGAGGAGGAGGGGAAATAGGAGAGGTGAATAAACGTAAATCCTAATCCTTTGTTTTACTTCTTTTATCTTTTCTAAAGGGTTACGAACCTGCATGAATAGAAAACGTGGTCTTGCCTTTACTGCTAAGGCTGCCAGGTCCCTCAAGATGAGGAGAAACCAACATTTCCGCCCCCGCCCCCGCAAAAAAAAAAAAAAAAACCCTGAGCCATGGAGGAAAAACCTTCAATTGTGAAAAAAAAAGGAAAAAAAAAAAAAAAAAAAAAAGCACAGAAAATCAAAATGCTCTAAAAATCTACTGGGGACAAGTGGATATTTTACTCACAAATGGGTTTTTACTGAGTATCATCTGGGTTACTGTCGTATTGTCCACAAAATAGACCTAATATGCTACAACATGCATAACTCTGAGGAGTGCCCCACGTATTCACACAAAGCAACTGTGAAAACTGAAAATGGCAAAAAGAACTGGTAAAAAAGATTAGAATTTCAAAATTATGCAAACTACCATACCCAAGAGGGTTTGACCAGAGTTTGTTTGTACTTTAATTTAGCTTTTATTCATAATGTAATCACGTAGGTATATGCCTTACGGGCATGAGGAAGAAGTTCTTACATGAAAGAGGGTATAATAATAAAAATATAGATACTCAGCAGAGGCTGCTGGCAAATTAAAAAACGAAAACTAATAACATGGTGTGCTACAGGGAAGGTAATTTTTTCAGCCCAGTTGCAGCTCACTGCCTTGGTAGGAACCAGGCCTTTCTTTTTGTCCTGGACCATCAAATAATGATTACATGTTATTAGAGCAAAATTAAGTGTTAAAGTGCATTTGTGAAAAAATGAATAACATAATAAAGCAATATTTAGGCCACCTTCCTTCTAAGAATTTTAGTTTTATTCCAGTAAATGAACCATAAAGCCCTTCAATGTTAAAGCTGGAAAGAACGTTAGAAATAACCTTATTTTTCCAGTAAACTGAAGCTCCACACGGTGAGCTGGTGGCTCAGAGAGGCTTTCCTTCCACATTCTTCTCAGTATTTCAGCTAGGTTCCCAGCAAGGACCCACGGAAAGTCCTGAAAAGAGAGTGCTTTTCCTAAATCCTCTCTGATGGGAACAGAGTCCCTGGTCTCAGCCTCATCTAGATCTTCCCAGGAAAGTCATCCTATGGCAACCGCTGTTGTCTATGATGAGGATTCAAACACAGAAATCACTTAAAGAACTATCCATCTGTACCACAGACACACACAAATTACTAAAGGAAAAAAAAATCCTATTAAACTCAACCTAGAAAATAAACTCTACAACAGAAGCTGCTCTGTTAAATTAATGGAATGAAAACTAGATTTTAAAGGATGGCTCTAAAATAATGCTACAGCTTTTCAAACCTGGATAGTCCCCCTCTGCACCAGGCAGGATAGATTTGGGAATCCATGTGATACTAGATATGTCTGATGCCCAAAGCGAACTGGGAGACTGAGTTAGGACCCAAGTCCATGCCCCAACAGACCCTTTATTCTATCTCTAAGAATTCTAAGAATTAAAGTCAGAAAAGCCCCCAAAATATAAGCATCGTGAAATGCTGCCAAGAGCAGGTAAGGCCTGGCTGAGTCTTTTACTTGGCAATGACGACTGTGATGAAGCAAACCAAGGTACCCAGTCACATTGAAAAGACAAACATTCTTCTTAAAACTTGGAAAAGATCCCAAGTATAGTTTAAAACCTAGCTATATTTTCCCAAACCCATCAAACTTCTTGGTTTCTTGCAATTCAAATCTGTTCAAGGAAATCATCTGTCTTCAAAGGAATTAACTGCCTTTCAAAGCGCAGCAAATCTTATCTGTGTTTGAGAAAGGAATTCTGCAAGAAAAAAGTTCTCACTATAGAAATCGGAAACTCTCCTTGACAAGTTGACAAAAGGTAGACAGCCAGTTAGAAAGAGAATATAGGATTTAGGTATCATGTGATTAAATTCCCTCTAGAAAATAACTCACCGAAAAATTACCCAATTATCAGAACCTTAGACACATGGGAAGTCTTTCTTCATTTAATGGTCAACATTTATTAAGCTTGTGTAATGAGATTTATGAAGGTTAATCAGTACTGAGATGAAAAGATAGATTCCTGTGCTCAAGGAATTTGAAGTCTACCAAAGGAAGACAGGCTAACAATTTAGAACAGGATGGGCAAACTTTTTCCACAAAGGGTGAGATCGTGAATTTTTTCCTCTTTGCCCACCGTTTGGACTCTGCTGTGTGACTCAGCTGCACTGCTGCAGTGTGAAATCAGCCATAGATGATCCCCAAATGGCAGGCATGGCCGTACACCCTCAAAACTTACCACCACAGGTAATGGAGACTGTCAAGATCATAAAACACAAGGAAACACTGAGAAACTTTCACAGACCAAAGGAGTCTGGGAGACACGATGGCCATGTGTAACGTGGTGCTCAGGACTGGATCCTGCAGCAGCAAGAAGACATTAGTGGCAAAACCGGTGAAATCCAAATAACACCTGGGGTTCAGCTACAGGTAACACTGATGGCAGTTTCTTCCCTTTGACAGGTGTACGATATAGTAAGGTAAGATGTCAATAGTGAGAGAAAGGGGGTGAGGTGTATATGGGAATTATGGGAATTATCTACTATATTTTCTATACATTTAAAAATTGAAAGTTTATTTGTTTAAAAAGATAGAAAGCGAGACCTCTGAACCAAATGTGCAGATGGCTGATTGAGAAGATGAAATAAAGTATTAAGTACACGTGGTAGAAACACGCTTGGGAGCTGAGAATTAAGCCCTGAATTCAGTGTTGACCTGCATTGAGCTGTGCCCCAACAGTGATGCTGGAAAATCCTCTTTAATTTTTAGCTTGTCCTCTTCCACCAATGTCTTTTACATTAAGAAGATGGCAGGAGAATCACAGAGAAACCACTCGCATCTTGCCAGCTGTTCAAGATGAGGCTTGCATCTTCACCTCTTTCTGCAGCCTCGCCTATCTTATAAGACAATGCATGTAAATCCATGTGCATGGTGCCCGGGGCAGTAAATATTAGCTAGGATGCCCCAGGAAGACTCGGGTAAAAGGAGTGGATGGCTGGGGAGAAGCAACACTGAACAAATCCCCTCCTCCTCTGCTCCTGGGCAGAAGTCAGCACCAACGACAAAAGGACTGTCTCATGCTGGTAAAATCACTCACTGCTCAAGAATCCAGTCCTCTACTGAGACTGAACCACAATATTGTTTTTTAAATGCCAATGGCTAAAAGTTGGAGGAGAACAATTTGAATCACCAAGCAATTTTTTTTCAAGTTGTGGAGGCTCAACCCAACCTCTTAATGACAGCTTCTTCATTTAGGTAAAATATTTTAATAGTTCATTTTGCATATAAGAGAAATAGAGGCTGTATTTAGGAACAGAAGGGATTAAAACTGTGAGGTGCTAAACTGTGGTAGATAATTGAGTAGATGGTCACCACTCTTGCACGGGAATTTGTATCACAAGGCAGATTAAGCTTCCCTTTAGAAAATGTGACTTGGTTTTCTCTAAGGAGGCCTCAATTCCAAATATTGGGGGAAGTTGGACAATTTCTCAACAGGACAGAAGACAGGAGTGAGGGAGAGAGATCCTGGGGATGCCCTGGGTCTTCGCGCCCTTCTGCTGGTGCAGCTCATTTCTCCTGGACTCCCCATCTCCAGTCAAGCCCCATGAGGAGGCACCATCTAGGGGCTGTGCTCCTGCCATCCTGAGCAGATGCCAGTGTGCGCCTGGGAGCACCCAGGCTGGGGAGCAGACACCCAGGGACTAGCCTGGGAAACAGGATGTGGTCAAAGACAGAAGAAGGCATCCAATGCCAATCAACTGGCTGAGAGGACACAGTGCAACCAGAGCAGACCTGTGGAGCATGAAGAAAACCCTGGCAAAATTCCCTTGACTACTTGGCAAAGGAAATCTGGATAGAAGGAAGGAGGGAGAGGGAGAGAGGATAGACTGGACATCCTAGATCCAATAGGAAAGGGACTTAATTTATTATTATTTTCATACTAAATTGAAATGTGAAGTCCTTGTGCTGAAGCTTGGAGTCTCAGGATTGCATGTCAATATATATATACTCTTTTTCTAGTTATTTTTTATTTCAGATGGCGCCAAAATATATGCAAATACATGAAAGTTACCATGCAGTAACATGAAATTATGCTTCTGATTTTGCTTTTTGTTTTCAAAAAGAGACAGATATGATGCAATTATTAACCTCATTAACCTGAAAATGAGATGTCCTTTGCAGCAATATGAGTGGAGCTGGAGGCAACTATCCTCAGCAAACTAATGCAGGAACAGAAAACCAAATACCACATGTGCTCACATAGAAGTGGGAGCTAAATGATGAGAACACACAAACACATAGAGGGAAACAACAAACACTAGGGCCTACTGCAGGGTGCAGGCTGGGAGGATGGGGAAGATTGGGAAAAATAACTAATGGCTCCTAGGCTTAGTAGCCAGGTGATGAAATAATCTGTATAACCAACTCCCGTGACAAGAGTTTACCTATGTAATGAACCTGCTTGTGTACCCTGAACTGAAAAGTTTAAAAAATATGCATATATAAGTATAGCAAATATGTTTATAATAAGTATGTGTATGCATATACACACAGTAAGAGATGTCCTTTTTTTAACTTGCTATTCTGTGTAAAGGGCCGTATTGTCTGTAGAAGCCGTGCAAGCTAAGATCCGTGAGGGCCGTGACTTTTCTGCCTTCTTCATGCGCCTGCCCTCAACACCCAACAACAACAAGAAATAACTACTTTTGAGTGAAAGGATAGTCTTTAATCCATCTTGAATTAATTTTTGTATAAGGTATAAGGAAGGGATCCAGTTTCAACTTTCTACATATGGCTAGCCAGTTTTCCCAGCACTATTTATTAAATAGGGAATCCTTTCCCCATTTCTTGTTTTTGTCAGGTTTGTCAAAGATCAGATGCTTGTAGATGTGTGGTGTTATTTCTGAGGCCTCTGTTCTGTTCCATTGATCTATGTCTCTGTTGTGGTACCAGTACCATGCTGTTTTGGCTACTGTAGCCTTGTAGTATAGTTTGAAGTCAGGTAGCATATTGCCTCCTGCTTTGTTCTTTTGGCTTAGGATTGTCTTGGCAACACGGGCTCTCTTTTGGTTCCATTTGAACTTTAAAGTAGTTTTTTCCAATTCTGTGAAGAAAGTCATTGGTAGCTTGATGGGGATGGCACTGAATCTATAAATTACCTTGGGCAGTATGGCCATTTTCACGATATTGATTCTTCCTATCCATGAGCTTGGAGTGTTCTTCCATTTGTTTGTTTCCTCTTTTATTTCGTTGAGCAGTGGCTTGTAGTTCTCCTTGAAGAGGTCCTTTACATCCCTTGTCAGTTGGATTCCTAGGTATTTTATTCTCTTTGAAGCAATTGTGAATGGGAGTTCACTCATGATTTGGCTGTTTGTCTGTTATTGGTGTATAAGAATGCCTGTGATTTTTGCACATTGATTTTGTATCCTGAGACTTTGCTGAAGTTGCTTATCAGCTTAAGGAGATTTGGGGCTGAGATGGTGGGGTTTTCTAAATATACAATCACATCATCTGTGAACAGGGACAATTTGACTTCTTCTTTTCCTAACTGAATACCCTTAATTTCTTTCTCCTGTCTGATTGCCCTGGCCAGAACTTCCAACACTATGTTGAATAGGAGTGTTAAGAGAGGGCATCCCTGTCTTGTGCCAGTTTTCCAAGGGAATGCTTCCAGTTTTTACCCATTCAGTATGATATTGGCTGAGGGTTTGTCATAAATAGCTCCTATTATTTTGAGATATGTCCCATCAATACCTAATTTATCAAGAGTTTTTAGCATGAAGGGCTGTTGAAGTTTGTCAAAGGCCTTTTCTGCATCCATTGAGATAATCATGTGGTTTTTGTCTTTGGTTCTGTTTATATGCTGGATTACGTTTATTGATTTGCGTATGTTGAACCAGGCTTGCATCCCAGGGATGAAGCCCACTTGATCATGGTGGATAAGCTTTTTGATGTGCTGTTGGATTCGGTTTGCCAGTATTTTATTGAGGATTTTTGTATCGATGTTCATCAGGGATGATGTTCTAAAATTCTTTTTGTTGTGTCTCTGCCAGGCTTCGGTATCAGGATGATGCTGGTCTCATAAAATGAGTTAAGGAGGATTCCCTCTTTTTCTATTGATTGGAATAGTTTCAGAAGGAATGGTACCAGCTACTCCTTGAAATGGATAAATTCCTGGACACATACACCCTCCCAAGACTAAACCAGGAAGAAGCTGAATCCCTGAATAGACCAATAACAGGCTCTGAAATGGAGGCAATAATTAATAGCCTACCAACCTAAAGAAATCCAGGACCAGACGGATTCACAGCCGAATTCTACCAGAAGGAGCATTATTTAGTGCAATATCAAGACAGATAGTATATCAGAGGCCACAGCAATAGCACCAGGAGTGATTCGGTTGAAGGACAATTCAAAATGCCAGGGTTAATCTTGTTTTGTTGTTCACTGCATTATACCCAGCACCTCGCACAGTGCCTGGTGCAGGGGAATTCCCCATTAGATGGAAATAGAAAGGAAGACAGTTCCATTTTAAGCAAAACAAATTCATACATTATAGGATAATTGGAAGGGGTTAAGAAATGAAAGACATTCTAATTAAAGTGTGAGGAAGAAATCAAATTGTTTTAAATTTCCCTTATCATCTAGAAATCTGAAAATATATTGTCATTTTTAAACTCCGACAGTTTCAAACCTTTTAAAAAATATAGAATTTGTTTACCTTCGAACTTATGAAAATTGCCCAATAATGCAAATTTCCACAACTCAATCTAAAATGATAATATGGGGGGTGAGTCTTTATTAATGTTACCTTAAATCCATTCCTTTCCATTTTTTCTTCTGCCTATTGTAAATTCTTCTCTTACAAATGCTTTTCATGAAAATACATACGAAAATACACAACAATTTAGTCTTTTTTTTTTTTTTTTTGGGGCAGAGTCTCCCCCTGTTGCCCAGGCTGGAGTGCAGTGGTGTGATCTCCCCTCACTGCAACATCCACCTCCCAGGTTCAAGCGATTCTCCTGCCTCAGCCTCCCAAGTAGCTGGGATTACAGGTGCATGCCACCACGCCTGGCTAATTTTTGTATTTTTAGTAGAGATGGGGTTTCGCCATGTTGACCAGGCTGGTCTCGAGCTCCTTACCTCAGGTGATCCACCCGCCTCAACCTCCCAAAGTGCTGGGATTACAGGCATGAACCACCGCAACTTGTCAGCAATTCATTCTTGACCTTCTAATAGGGAAAACAATAACTGTGAAAATAACTATCCTTTCATGTACGTTCTAGCAGATGACAATTAAAAAAATAAGAAAGTGTTTATTGAGTGGCCACCAGCATATGTTGTCAAATGTCCATCAACAGTAGAATGGGTAAGCAAACAGTAATATGTTCATAGAATAAAATTTTAGAGCAATAAAAAAAGAAATTCCTGATGTACATTCTACCTTCTTCCGTAAGAAATCTAGTGGCTAAATTGTAATTTCTGTAGTTTCAGTTCGTACCGTTGGCATCACGGTGAAAAATAATATTGCGGAACAGGCTCCAGATCACCAGAAACATCCCCACTGCGGACATGATGTCTCCCAGGTCACTGCACTCATCTCCCCACTGGATATGCTCTCTTCTCATCCTCCAGCAAAGTGCTCAGCTCTGCTCTTCTCATCTCAAACATCCTCATGAACATGGCATCTTCATCTCCAAGCATAAAGCCTGGGCATCACCTGAAGATGTCTTCTACTCTGCAGTCAGCTTATGGAAGTATCTTCTCAGTGAAGTCTTTCCTCCTTCAGATAAGCACTGTGCCGCTCTGCGCTAGCACTGTGCCACTCTGCGCTAGCACTGTGCCGCTCTGCGCTAGCCAGTGTCCGAAGGCCTGCTTAGGATGCAAACAGCCCCAGTGGTCCAGTGATTTAACACGCCCAATATTTACTTTTTACTCTTGCTGCATAAATAAAAGTAATGCCTGTAGATTTTAAGGTTCCTGGCCAGGTGCAGTGGTTCACACCTGTAATCCCAGCACTTTGGGAAACCGAGGCGGGTGGGTCCCTTGAGGCCAGGAGTTTGAGACCAGCCTGCCCAACATGGCGAAACTCTGACTCTACAAAAAATAAAAAAAAAATCTTAGCCTGGGAGGCACAGGTTGCAGTGAGCCGAGATCATGCCACTGCACTCCAGCCTGGGCAACAGAGTGAGACCCTGTCTAAAAAATAAGAAAAAATCTTTAAGAAGAGTTTAAGGCTCCTCCTTGAAGAGAATGCAGTTTTCTCATCCATCTCCTATTTAAAGAAATTGGGGCTCAAATGTCATTTAAAATTTGGAAGGCTCACGAAATGACTAATTCTGTTTCATGCTGTCTTTGGCAATGCAGTCACTGAAAAACTTTGTAGGCTTCTTATCCCCTTTATTCAAGTCAGTTCTGTATGCCAGCCACCGCATGCAAGGTCCTCAGGTCTGCTCTACAGACTGCATCAGCCTTTGCACCTGTCTCTTTTGCACTAGAAGGCAGCTTGAGTCTGTCTGGCTTCTGTAGGGAGCCTTGATCCATTTATGCCTAGTGTTCCATTATTGGAAAGCTAAGCATGTGGGAGTTATTTATATCCCACTGCTCAAGATCATTGCTCAAGACCTTGTCTGATCACAAAAATTAAAAAAATCGCAATCTCAGGCATAAATGGGTTAATCTGACTCTTTGCCCCAAGTCATCTATCTAACAGGATTTATTGGGTACAACATCTTAAGTCTCATCTTTGCCACTTGACAATTTAATCAGTTGGAAGATTTTACCAGGTGTCTGTCTCTAGAAATCTTTCTCAATATAATATTCATGATTTTGGAGCCAGAAACAGGCTGTACTTCCAAATTTGAAAGGCACAGAATAGCTGGAGTTCCTCCATATCCTTTTACTTCTGCTTGCAAACTGGAAAATGCTTTCTCTTTCAGTAGTGTATTTACAAATCCAAGTGGTTTCTTGCCGTAGAGCTGTACATCCAACTGTTGCACAAGCTGTCTCTCATCACTGACCTCAGTTCACAGACACTTGGCTAACATGTGTTGCCATCTTTCCAGACAGCGATAACAGTTTTACCATCACACACCACAAGACCCTGAACCAATGATGAATATGCTGAGTTTTTATTAAAGTGGCACTGCGCTTCCAGTTTCAGGATGAGCTAGGGTAAAGCTGAACAGTGAACCACCTTTGTATCTCGGTGTCTGCCACAACAGAAGCCCCACCAACCTCATCTCTGCTTAGGATGCACTAGCAAACAGCCCCAACAGTCCAGTGATTTAACATACCCAATATTTCTTTCTTATTCTTGCTGCATAAAGGCAACGCTTTTATGTTTAAGGTTTTTCCTTGAAGAGAATGCAGTCTCATGGGCTGACACAGGTCACTGCTCTACAATCCTCTGAGATGCAGTTGCTCAGCCAGAAATGCTTTGCCGTTCTTGCAGCTGCGCCATCTGTAGCACAGGCCTCCTCTAGTCATTAGTCAGCTCCTTCAAGCTTCAGCCACTGCCCACTGATGGGATCAGTCGTGCGTCCACCCAGCAGCAAGGGAGCCTGAGCTGTGCTTGGGCAGCATCGCCTTACACACTGCTAAGAAGATAAAACAGTCTCTGTGCTGTTGCCACTAGATCTGCTGCAACGATTTCACCTCTCACTCCTGCCTCAAGAAATCCCAATCTGCATTCTTCCAAACCCATTCCAGCTCTATCTGCTCTCATTTAGGGTTTTAATCACTGCTGCGATACCAAACCGAGGAGAGATTCCCCACCCTCATCTCAGCAGACTCATCAGCAGTTTTTGACACATGTGTGAGTACATGTGAGTGCATGTGTATGCAAGTGTGCATGTGTGCATTTGTACATGTGTGCATTTGTACACGTGTGCATTTGTACATGTGTGTGTGCGTTTGTGCATGTGTGCATTTGTACGTGTGTGCATTTGTACATGTGTGTGTGCGTTTGTGCATGTGTGCATTTGTACGTGTGTGTGCGCGTGTGTGCATCTGTACATGTGTGTGCATGTGCACAGCATCCATCAGCATCAGCGCCTGCTGACTTAGGAAGATCACACACCTGGCTCTGTGTGAGGAGAAGCCTCTAGAAAGCAACATGAGACATTCACCCTAATTTTATTTTCAATTACAGACTAACGTTCACTGTTCTCAGACCTGGAGGTTATTTCCTCAAAATTAAGTTGGTCTTTTTCTTGTGAATGGAATGAAGTGCTGCCAGCTGAAGCCAGGTTGATCTGTGAGAGACGTCCAACGGATGAGACAGCTATGTGCAGCCTATTGAAAAGCTGAGTCTTGAGTCTTTTAAAAACAGTCAAATATATTTTACATTGTTGAAAAAACTGGTAATTTCTAACATGGTAAATGTAGAGACAATCCACATAAACCAAAGCTCTTTGGGGTCCTCAAATCACCAGGAGAGTAAGATGTCCCAAGTCCCTTGAGAAACCCTGCTCTATACTTCATTTCCAACTGCCAACTGCACATTTTTCCCTGGATTAACCTCAGTGTGCTTGAGATGAGTCTGTTTTTCCCCAAATACCTCTTTTTCTGTCCTCTCTGTCCCAGTTCCTGGCGCCTGTAACCCGCCTGCCATATAAGCTACAAGTCTCCAAGCCTTTCTTCCCTGCTCCTAGACCTTCCCTGGATTTGCCTTGTTTGCAGCTGCCCATATCCAATAAGTTCCCAGTTCCTGTCTATTCTGCATGGAAAAGATCTTTCAAATTCATTACCCCTCCTCTAGTCCCACCATTGCCATCTACCACATGCTAAGACTGCACCAATTAATATTTACTGAGCAACATCTATGTTGGCCTCCTGTGGCACCCACTCTAGACCAGATTTCCCAGCACACATCCCCAGCCACCTTCTCCCTTGCCTGTCTCAAATCCAGAGATTGGAAAAGCAACATTTAGTCCCCTGGAGGTATGTGGAGCCATCTGACGTAGCTCCACCTAATGAAGCCAAAGTGGGGTTCTCCTGGGGCTTCCCCTTCCTTCCTTCTCCTCTTCCTTTATTGACTGGAGTAAATACTAGAATTTCAGCAGTTATTTTGTGACCATGAGAAAAAAGTGAGAGAAATAGAGGGGCATAGAGGCTGAAGTTATTGAGCTCTAAGTCAATGACAGGCCACCTAGTTCTTGACTTTCTGGTTTGTAAAGAAAACAGAACACACCTATTAGTTGGATCCACTCTAGTTTGGTTTTCTATAATCTTCGGCTCAGAGAGTGACTAAGACACATCTCCTATTTGTTTTTCCTTCCTCCATTCTCCATCTTCTGAAATGCATTGTCCTCACTTCTGTAAGAGACCTTTGCAGGGTATAGTGCACTGCCATAACACCAACCTTCCAAAGTGTCCCCTCACTTATCAGCTAAAATTCACACTCTTGAACCCAAAACCCAAAGGTCATCTGTGAACTGCTTCCCCCTGCCTTCCAAGCGCCCCTTTCTGCTGCAATCCCAGTCCACAACTGAACTCCATCATCATAAGCTACTTCCTCATCCCCAAATGGCTGAGTACTGTTCGGTTTCTTCTAGTTCCCTGGTTTTCTCCTTTTTCCTAAAATTCCTCCCTTCCATACTTTTTTTTTTTCAGGAGGGTTAGGAGGATGCACAAGGTGTTATCAAAGTATTATCCAAGCCTCTCCATATCTTCCTTCCCAGGGAGACAGAGATGGCCATGCTCTGTTCCCACAGTACATGCTCAAGTCCTAGGTGATTGTCTCTGTTGTCTGAGGGATTTTGATCTCTCCCCTGGGCCAGGAGCTCCTTGAAAAGCAAAATAGATTATATGCACTCAATAATCCCTGGCATCCTACACAATCCTTGGTGCATTAAGCCATTCTTGTGCTGCTAAAAAGAAATACCTGAGACTAGATAATTTATAAAGAAACTTTAATTAGCTAACGGTTCTGCAGGCTCTACAGGAAGCATGGTGCTAGCATCTGCTCAGCTTCTGGGGAGGCCTCAAGAAGCTACAACCATGGAAGAAAGCAAGGTGGGATCAGGTATCTCACCAGATACATGGTTTGTTTTGGTCCTAAAAGTGAATATATTTCATCTATGCATGGGCCTGGTCAATAAATCAAACTTGTGGCACAGTGAAAAAAAGCAAACAAAACAATCTTGACTAGAGTTCAAGGAGAGGGGTTTGTTTTTTACTGAGATATAACTCATCTATCATACTTCACTATTTTAAATGGTAAAATTCAGTGATTTTTAGTATATTCACAGGTTGTAAAATCACCATCACTAATCTCAAAACATTTTTACCACTCCAAAAAGAGGCCTTGAAACCACTTAACCACCACTCCCATTATTCCCTCCCCAAAGCCCCTGGCAGCCACTAATCTATTGACACGGTTGGGCTCTGTGTCCCCAACCAAATCTCACCTCTAATTGTTATCCCCACATGTCTAGGAGGTGACTGGATCATGGGGGAAATTTCTCCCATGCTGTTCTAGCAATAGTGAGTGAATTTCCACAGATCTGAAGGTTTCATCAGTGGCAGTTTCCCCTGCTCTCTCTCTCTCTCTCGCCAGTCACCATGTAAGATGTGTCTTGCTTCCTCTTCACCTTCCACCATGATTGTAAGTTTCCTAAGGCCTCCCCAGCCATGCAGAACTCTGAGTCAATTAAACCTCTTTTTTTCATAAATTACCCAGTCTCAGGTAGTATTTTTTAGCAATGTGAAAATGGATTAATACATCTACTTTTCATCTTACAGATTTTCTTATTCTGAGCAATCCATGTAAATGGAATCCCACAACGTGTTGCCATTGGCACCTGACTTCTCTCATGTAGCATGATGTTTTCACAGATAATAGCACACCACTGTGTGCATATCCCACATTTTCTCATCCATTCATCAGTTAATGGACATTTGGGTTGCTTCCATTTTTTAGCTAACATGAACAATGCTGCCATGAGCATTCCTGTTCAAGTTCTTGTAAGATCATATGTTTTCATTTCTCTTGATATATACACATAAGTGGGATTTCAAGGGTGTATGGTCAATCTATGGTTAGCATTTCGAGGAACTGCCAGATTATTTTCTCTAGCAGGTGTATCATTTTAAATTTCCACCAGCACTATATGAAGGTCCCAACATCTCCACATTCCCAACAACATTACTTTCCTTTTCCATGTAAATTATAGTGATCTGTTGGCTGTGAAGTGGTATCTCCTTGGGGCGCTGATGTGCGTTTTCACTGATGACTAATGATGGTGCACCTCTTTTTATGTGCTTGTTTATATTGTATATCTTCTTTGGAAATATGTTTATTCAAATGTTAACTACTTTTTAATAGTAGTTTGGTTCTCATTGTTGACTCATAAAACTCTTTTATATAGTCTGGATTCAAGTCCTTATCCTAGCCAAGGGAAGCTGTGACAGATGGTACCTGGAAAAACAGGACGCTCCCGCCCAAATGCTGCTTTTCCAATGGCCTTAACAAATGGCACACCAGGAGATTATATCCTGCGCCTGGCTTGGTGGGTCCCATGCCCATGGAGCCTTGCTCACTGCTAGCACAGCAGTCTAAGATTGACCTGCAAGGCAGCAGCCTGGCAGGGGGAGGGGCATCTGCCATTGCTGAAGCTTGAGGAGGAAAACAAAGCAGCCAGGGAAGCTCGAACTGGGCAGAATCCACTGCAGCTCAGCAAGGCCTGCTGCTTCTGTAGACTCCACCTCTTGTGGCAGGGCATAGCTGAATAAAAGTCAGCAGAAACTTCTGCAGACTTAAATGTCCCTGTCTGACAGCTCTAAAGAGTGCAGAGGTTCTCCCAGCATGGTGTTTGAGCTCGGAGAACAGACAGACTGCCTCATCAAGTGGGTCCCTGACACCCATGTAGCCTAACTGGTAGACACCTCTAGACACCTCCCACTAGGGGCCGACTGACACCTCATACAGTTGGGTGCCCCTCTGGGACGAAGCTTCCAGAGGAAGGATCAGGCAGCAATATTTGCTGTTCTGCAATATTTGCTGTTCTGCAGCCTCCGCTGGTGATACCCAGGCAAACAGGGTAGATCTCCAGCAAACTCCAACAGACCTGCAGCTGAGGGACCTGACTGTTAGAAGGAAAACTAACAAACAGAAAGGAATAGCATCAATATCAACAAAAAGGACATCCACACCAAAACCCCATTTGTAGGTCGCCATCATCAAAGACCAAAGGTAGATAAAACCACAAAGATGGGGAGAAACCAGAGCAGAAAAGCTGAAAATTCTAAAAACCAGAGCACCTCTTCTCCTCCAAAGGATCACAGCTCCTTGCCAGCAACAGAACAAAGCTGGATGGAGAATGACTTTGACAAGCTGACAGAAGTAGGCTTCAGAAGGTCAGTAATAACAAACTTCTCCTACCTAAAGGAGGATGTTCAAACCCATCACAAGGAAGCTAAAAACCTTGAAAAAAAAAGATTAGATGAATGGCTAACTAGAATCAACAGTGTAGAGAAGACCTTAAATGACCTGATGGAGCTGAAAACTATGGCACGAGAACTACATGACACATGCACAAGCTTCAGTAGCCAATTTGATCAAGTGGAAGAAAGGGTATCAGTGATTGAAGAGCAAATTAATGAAATAAAGTTAGAAGAGAAGTTTGGAGAAAAAAAGAGTAAAAAGAAACAAGGCCTCCAAGAAATATGGGACTATGTAAAAAGACCAAATCTACGTTTGATTGGTGTACCTGAAAGTGACAGGGAGAATAGAACCAAGTTGGAAAACATTCTACAGGATATTATCCAGGAGAACTTCCCCAACCTAGCAAGACAGGTCAACATTCAAATTCAGGAAATACAAAGAACATCACAAAGATACTCCTCGAGAAGAGCAACCCCAAGACACATAATTGTCAGATTCACCAAGGTTGAAATGAAGGAAAAAATGTTAAGGGCAGCCAGAGAGAAAGGCGGGTTACCCACAAAGGGAAACCCATCAGACTAACAGCGGATCTCTCGGCAGAAACTCTACAAGCCAGAAGAGAGTAGGGACCAATATTCGACATTCTTAAAGAAAATAATTTTCAACCCAGAATTTCATATCCAGCCAAACTAAGCTTAATAAGTGAAGGAGAAATAAAATCTTTTACAGACAAGCAAATGCTGAGAGATTTTGTCACCACCAGGCCTGCCTCACAAGAGTTCCTGAAGGAAGCACTAAACATGGAAAGAACAACCGGTACCAGCCACTGCAAAAACATGCCAAATTGTAAAGATCATCAACACTAGGAAGAAACTGCATCAACTAATGGGCAAAATAACCAGCTAGCATCATAATGACAGGATCAAATTCACACATAACAATATTAATCTTAAATGTAAATGGGATAAATGTCCCAATAAAAAGACACAGACTGACAAATTGAATAAAGAGTCAAGACTCATCAGTGCTGTATTCAGGAGACCCATCTCACATGCAGAGACACACATAGGCTCAAAATAAAGGGATGAAGGAAGATCTACCAAGCAAATGGAAAGGAAAAAAAAGAAGGGGTTGCAATCCTAGTCTCTGATAAAACAGACTTTAAACCAACAAAGATCAAAAGAGACAAAGTAGGCCATTACATAATGGTAAAGGGATCAATTCAATAAGAAGAGCTAACTATCTTAAATATATATGCACCCAATACAGGAGCACCTAGATTCATAAAGCAAGTCCTAAGAGACCTACAAAGAAACTTAGAATCCCACACAATAATAATGGGAGATTTTAACACCCCACTGTTAATATTAGACAGATCAACGAGACAGAAGGTTAACAAGGATATCCAGGACTTGAACTCAGCTCTACAACAAGCAGACCTAATAGACATTTACAGAACTCTCCACCCCAAATCAACAGAATATACATTCTTCTCAGCACCACATCGCACTTATTCCAAAATTGACCACATAGTTGGAAGTAAAGCACTCCCCAGCAAATGTAAAAGAATAGAAATCACAACCAACTGTCTCTCAGACCACAGTGCAATCAAATTATAACTCAGGATTAAGAAACTCACTCAAAACCAAACAACTACATGTAAACTGAACAACCTGCTCCTGAATGACTACTGGGTAAATAAAGAAATAAAGGCAGAAATAAAGATGTTCTTTGAAACCAATGAAAACAAACACACAACATACCAGAATCTATGGGACACATTTCAAGTAGCGTGTAGAGGGAAATTTACAGCACTAAATGCCCACAAGAGAAAGCAAGAAAGTTCTAAAATCAATACCTAACATCACAATTAAAACAACTGGAGAAGCAAGAGCAAACAAATTCAAAAGCTAGCAGAAGGCAAGAAATAACTAAGATCAGAGCAGAATTGAAGGAGATAGACACACAAAAACCCTTCAAAAAAAAAAAAATCAATGAATCCAGGAGGTGGTTTTTTGAAAAGATCAACAAAACTGATAGACCACTAGCAAGACTAATAAAGACTAAAAGAGAAAAGAATCAAATAGACACAATAAAAAATGATAAAGGGGATATCACCACTGATCCCACAGAAATACAAACTACCATCAGAGAATACTATAAAAACCTCTATGCAAATAAACTAGAAAATCTAGAAGAAATGGATAAATTCCTACACACATACACCCTCCCAAGACTAAACCAGGAAGAAGTTGAATCTCTGAATAGAACGGTAACAGGCTCTGAAATTGAGGCAATAATTAATATCCTATCAACCAAAAAAAGTCCAGGACCAGACAGATTCACAGTCAAATTCTATTAGAGGTACAAAGAGGAGCTAGTATCATTCCTTCTGAAACTATTTCAACCAATAGAAAAAGAGGGAATCTTCCCTAACTCATTTTAGGAGACCAGCATCATCCTGATACCAAAGCCTGGGAGAGACACAACAAAAAAAGATAATTTTAGAACAATATCCCGATCAACATTGATGCAAAAATCCTCAATAAAATACTAGCAGACCGAATCCAGCAGCACATCAAAAAGCTTATCCACCACGATCAATTTGGCTTCATCCCTGGGATGCGAGGCTGGTTCAACATACACAAATCAATAAATGTAATCCAGCATGTAAACAGAATCAAAGACAAAAACTACATGATTATCTCAATAGATGCAGAAAAGGCCTTTGACAAAATTCAACAGCCCTTCATGCTAAAAACTCAATAAATTAGGTATTGGTGGGACATATCTCAAAATGATGAGTTATTTATGACAAACCCACAGCCAATATCATACTGAATGGTCAAAAACTGGAAGCATTCCCTTGGAAAACTGGCACAAGACAGGGATGCCCTCTCTCACCACTCCTATCCAACATAGTGTTGGAAGTTCTGGCTAGGGCAATCAGGCAGGAGAAAGAAATAAAGGGTATTCAATTAGGAAAAGAGGAAGTCAAATTGTCCCTGTTTGCAGATGACATGATTATATATTTAGAAAACCCCATCGTCTCAGCCCAAAATCGCCTTAAGCAACTTCAGCAAAGTCTCAGGATACAAAATCAATGTGCGAAAATCATAAGCATTCCTATACACCAGTAACAGACAAACAGAGAGCCAAATCAAGAGTGAACTCCCATTCACAATTGCTTCAAAGAGCATAAAATACCTAGGAATCCAATTTACAAGGGATATGAATGACCTCTTCAGGGAGAACTACAAACCACTGCTCAACAAAATGAAAGAGGACACAAACAAATGGAAGAACATTCCATGCTCATGGATAGGAAGAATCAACATCATGAAAATGGCCGTACTGCCCAAGTTAATTTATAGATTTAATGCCATCCCCATCAAGCCACCAATGACTTTCTTCACAGAAGTGTAAAAAACTACTTTATAGTTCATATGGAACCAAAAAAGAGCCCTCATTGCCAAGACAATCCTAAGCCAAAAGAACAAAGCTGGAGGCATCACACTACCTGACTTCAAACTATACTGCAAGGCTACAGTAACAAAAACAGCATGGTACTGGTACCACAACAGAGACATAGACCAATGGAACAGAAGAGAGTCCTCAGAAATAACACCACACATCTACAACCATCTGATCTTTGACAAACCTGACAAAAACAAGAAATGGGGAAAGGATGCCCTATTTAATAAATGGTGCTGGGAAAACTGACTAGCCATATGTAGAAGGCTGAAACTGGATCCCTTCCTTACATCTTATACAAAAATTAATTCAAGATGAATTAAAGACTTAAATGTTAGACCTAAAAGTATAAAAACCCTAGAAGAAAACCTAGGTAATACCATTGAGGACATAGGCATGGGCAAGGATTTCATGTCTGAAACACCAAAAGCAACAGCAACAAAAGCCAAAATTGACCAATAGGATCTAATTAAACTAAAGAGCTTCTGCACAGCAAAAGAAACTACCATCTGAGTGAACAGGCAACCTACTGAATGGGAGAAAATTTTTGCAATCTACCCATCTGACAAAGGGCTAATATCCAGAATTTACAAAGAACTTAAACAAATTTACAAGAAAAAAAATCAAACAACCCCATCAAAAAGTGGGTGAAGGATATGAACAGACACTTCTCAAAAGAAAACATTTATGCAGCCAAAAGACACATGAAAAAATGCTCATCATCACCAGCCATCAGAGAAATACAAATCAAAACCACAATGAGATACCATCTCACACCAGTTAGAATGGTGATCATTAAAAAGTCAGGAAACAACAGATGCTGGAAAAGATGGAAGAGAAACAGGAACACTTTACACTGTTGAATATGTCATCCCACTGTCTTCTATCATTGTTTTGATGAGAAGTTAACTATTAATCACACAATTGTGGCATAACAATTCACTTCTCTCTTGATGCTTTCAATAGTTTTCTCTTTGTCTTTCAACAGTTTAATTGTCATATTAGGCTGTTCTTGCATTACTAAAAAGATAAACCCAAGACTGGGTAATTTATAAAGAAAAGAGGTTTAGTTGGCTCATGGTCCTGTAGGCTTTACAGCAAGTATGGTGCTGACCTCTGCATGCCTTCTAGTGAAGCCTCAGGAAGCTTTCAATTATAGTGGAGGGTGAAGGGGGAGTAGACATATCACCTGGCAAAAGCAGGAGCAAGCAAGGGTGAGTGGGGCAGGGTGAAAGTGCCACATAGGTTCAAATGACCATATCTCACAAGAACTCACTGTCATGAAGACAGCACCAAGCCATGAGGGAGCCGTCCCCATCATCTAAACACTCCTATCCCCATGATGTAAACACTCCCACCAGGCCCCACCTCCAGCAGTGGGGATTACAATTGAACATGAGATTCGGGTGGGGACAAATATCCAAACTATATCAATTATAATGTGTCTAGGCATGTGTTTCTTTGAAATTCTCCTATCCAGAGTTTGTTGAACTTCTTGGATGTTAGATACATGTCTTTTATCAAATTTATAGAGTTTCAATGACCAAGGGCATAAAACGTGTAACAATTCAGTCTTAAAACTGAGTCTATTAAAACAAAAACTACCACATAGAGTCTTTCAGGTAACTTTGCTACTCTGGGGGGTTTCCTCTTAATAAGGCTTCTGCCTCATCACTCATTTGCCACTTGATATTTTTGTCAATTTGTCTTAACAATCTTTTTTTTTTTTTTTTTTTCCTGACATAGAGTTTCACTCTTGTTGCCCAGGCTGGAGTACAATGGCATTATCTCGGCTCACTGAAACCTCTGCCTCCTGGGTTCAAGTGATTCTCCTGCTTCAGCCTTCCAAGTAGCTGGGATTACAGGTAGGTGCCACCACGCCCAGCTAATTTTTGTATTTTTAGTAGAGACGGGGTTTTGCCATGTGGCCAGGTTGGTCTCGAACTCCTGACCTCAGGTGATCTGCCTGCCTCAGCCTCCCAAAGTGCTAGGATTACAGGCATGAGCCACCACACCCGGCCTATCTTCTTTCTTAAAATTATATAGTTACATTCCTTGGGTGACAAGAAATATATATTATATTCATTTGTATTCCTGACAATGCCTAACATAGTGAATTGCATACAGATGTTCAAAAAAAGTTAATTGATTGGCAAAATGAAAAAAAGTTTCAACTTAAAGAAACTTTTATTTTGGGACCATAACTATTATTCATTAAGGTAATGTAATCTTCCTGAAATCACAGTTATGAAACGTTTTCTTGTAAAAGAGAAAATTTATAGTAACTTATACATTCAATCAACATGAACCCTATCAGCATATTCTTTTTCAATTATTCAGATAATACATTTAAGATTTATGGATATTTACTTTACCAGTATTCTGTAACTATAGTGTAATCACCCTAGGTAGAAACAAATTTCTGAAATTTCATTTATTCCTTCCCCACCTATTATTTCTTAACAGATATTCATCATACACTTAATTTAGACTTCAGAGGATAGAATGCCATTTATATATATTAATACCCTTATCTGAAGTCTCTGCAAGCATTTTCTTCTCACAGTTATTCCCAAAATGTCAAATGTGTTTAATCACATTTTACAAAATAGAGTAAAAGGCAATTAGCAGCTTTCAGTGTACCAATTTAAGTTTTTTAAATGACAGCTTTAAAACTTAATAATATACTCCTCAGGAGAACTCTATGTACAAAAAATGATAACACCTGCACAAAATTATTTCCGGAACACCACTTCTCAGCCCTGGCCCCCCAAGCTGTAGAATCCTAGAATCTTAGAAGATATCTTAATGGACACGTGCTACAACATCCCAGCCAAGGAAGGGTGCAAAAGCCTAAAGGGGGCTCCCAGAGCAGAAGACTCACAAACAGCCTGTATCCCTTCGCAGACTCTAAAATTCCTATTGTTATAGTTGTGAATGGTTTAAGAACTAAGAAAGGAACATTACTGCCTGCACCCACCAGTATCTACCAATTATCTAAAAAGAGATTGCAGGTGTCAAGGGTGAGGAGACAGAGGCAGAGAATTCCTTCTCTATGTCCCATGAACGTGTGGATGGGCTTCTTGGATGAGCACAGTGAGAGTTCTGAGTTCACCTAAACACAAGACAGATGAGCAGGTGAGCGGCCAGGGGTTGGGGGCAAAGCCATGGGAGTCAGGCCCTGATTATGAAGGAGGGCAATGGATCAGAAGAGCCCAGGAAAGTCCTCAAAGACACAGATGGTGGAGCGACTTTGTGCAAGGCCAAGAGAAGCCTGCCTGGTGAGAGGCTGGTGAGGTAAAAAGTGCGATGCTACAGAAAGGGAAGAAGGAAGACACCTCGAACTACAACACGCCCTCACGGATGGATGCCTCAGCAACTACCTAACCCATCATATATGCCCGTGTTTATGCATTCACAAGAAAACCATCAACCCTGTATTTTTTCCTGCAATATTAAGTAATATTTTATTCTATCATTAAATAGTACCTACACCTTGAGATGATGATATTGGAATATGCATTTTTAAAATGGCTTCAACTGAAGACATAATATTCTCTTAACTGCTAAGTCTATGAATTCTTTAAATATTTTTCACTTAAAAAAAAAGTAAATGACCCACTGATCTTATTTATACCATAATTGCCGTCATTTTTGTATTTGTTTTTAAAATTATCTTAACCAGAGATGACAACACCAATGAACCAGAATCTTTTCTCTTGCATGTAGAGAAAATCATATCAAGGCCGAGTGCAGTGGCTCACACCTGTAATCCAGCACTTTAGGAGGCCAAGGCGGGCAGATCACAAGGTCAGGAGATTGAGATCATCTTGGCCAACATGGTGAAACCCTGTCTCTACTAAACTACAAAAAAATCAGCCAGGCGTGGTGACACATACCTGTAATCCCAGCTACTTGGGAGGCTGAGCTGAGATCGTGCCACTGCACTCCAGCCTGGCGACAGAACAAGACTCAGTCTCAAAAAAAAAAGGAAAAGAAAATCATATCAAATGTGTGTAAGTGTGCAAAAGGAAGATATGAAGTTTCTTCTTACTAAAATAATCAACAAGCCAAAGTGGAATGAAAAATTAGGCAACTCTCTGAAGCATTAAAGATGTGGCTAGAGGAACTCACTATAAAGCAGACAATATTAAAAGGCATTACACTTGAAATCTATTGATTTTATCTCAGTGTCTTTCAAAATTTTAATCACTACAGAAAGGAGATATTAGCCTAGAACAATCTCAGGACCCAGATGTAATATTCTGTGGCCAAGTCCTTTATTTTAGGCTCACTGCCACCTCTGTCTCCTGGATTCAAGTGATTCTCCTACCTCAGCCTCCCGAGTAACTGGGATTACAGATGCCCATCACCACACTCATCTAATTTTTCTATTTTTAGTAGAGACGGGATTTCACCATGTTGCTCAGGCTGGTCTCGAACTCCTGACCTCATGATCTGCCGGCCTCAGCCTCTCAAAGTGCTGGAATTACAGGCATGAGCCATCCCGCCCAGCTGGGGGGATTTTCTATATAGATAATCATGTCAGCTGTAAATAAAGACAATTTAATGCCTCTTTTCTGCTCTATATGCCTTTTCCTTTGTTTTCTTGCCTTATTGCAGTGACTACAACTTCCATACCATGTTAAATAAGAACAGGTGTCCTTGCCTTTTTCCTTATCTAAGGGAAAAGGATTCTATCTTTCACTATTAAAACATGATGTTAGCTCTAGAGTTTTATTGTAGATGCTATTTGTGAAATTGAAGACATTTTCCTCTACTAGGTTACTGAGAATGTTTTTAATCATGAATGGGTGCTCGATTTTGTCAAATGTTTCTTCTATGTCAATCATGATAGTCCAATTTTCCTTTAGTAGCCTGCTAATATGGCAAATTACCTAGATTGATTTTTCACTGTTGATCCAGCCTTGCATTCCTGGAATAAACCCCTCTTGGTCATGGTATATAGTTCTTTTTAAACCTTTCTGGATATGATATATCAACATTTTGTTGAAGATTTTGTGTTTATATTCATGAGAGATAGAGGTCTGTAGTTTTCCATCATTTTGTATTTTCTCTATTGACATATATTAAAAGTACATTATTGTCATATGAAAGTCTGGGAACAATTTTATATTTACAAAAGAATCCTTACATGAAAAAAGATTGGGAATTGCCAGGCTAACTGGTCACTTTACCAGGCTGAATGTCCCTTTCAGGTTTATGGAACTATAATTCAATTTATGAAATTATAATTCAATTTATGAAGAACATTCAGGTATGAGAGAGTGATGAAAAGACATTCTGGTGAAGGTATCAGGCATCAGTAATTTTAAAAAGCAAGTGCTCATCCAAGCGGAAAAAAGCTAGTTACCTAAAATGGGGGCATCAATTTGCCTTCTGACTTTTTTCTAGTAACATTCAAAATTCCGAGTTGGGTCTAGAGATATCTTAATAAAAATAAACTGCAATAAAATAATTTCATCTGACATAGTTTTTCAGGTATAAAAGCAACAAATTAATATTCTCAAATATGCAGCATCTAAAGAATACAGTATCTTCAAGAACTTTATGGAAACAGAAAATTATTTCCATTTTGTTTAGGGAAAAAAAGCACACTTTTAAACTAGAGCATTTTGAGGAACAAATTTTATTTTCAATTCAAGAAAACTGGTTCCAATCACAAAGGCCAATTATATTTCATGCAGAACACAGAGGTAGAATGATGGAGGATGACTAGATTTGGCATTAACTGAATTAATACAAACTCTTAGTTTTTGGCTTTTGGCTTTGTCAGCTTGCTGGCATTCATGCTAGATCTATAAATAATGAGATGAATTGTATGACCAGCTCTCTAGAGAATAATTATAACAGCATCCAGTAAAAGAAGATCCACGTTCGGTACTGCTTTCATATCAGCATTTAAACAATCACATTGTATTAGTCCGTTTTCACATTGCTGATAAAGACATACCCGAGACTGGGCAATTTAGTAAAGAAAGTGGTTTAATTGACTTACAGTTACACGTGGTGGGGGAAGCCTCACAAGCACAGCAGAGAGTAAGGAGGAGCAAGTCACATCTTACATGGATGGCAGCAGGCAAAGAGAGAATGTACCGGCAGGGGAAATGCTAGATGCTTATAAAACCATCAGATCTCGTGAGAACTCACTATCACAAGAACGGATGAGAGAAGCCGGCTCCATAATTCAATTATCTCCACCTGCCAGTCCTTGACAGGTGAGGATTATTACAATTCAAGGTGAGAGTTGGGTGGGGAGACAGAGCCAAACCATATCACACATTATTAAAATTTTAAAATACAGTACACGTAGATTTTTTTCCTTACTCATACTACTTATGTTATCAGGAGATAATTTAAAAACTTTAAGTACAGGGAAAGTTTATTTATCTCTTAGAGATAATGATGCAGTTAAAAATTAGCAGTCACACAGAAAGACATGCAAATATTTAAACACTGAGTTAAAACACTGAGTTCAAAACTTTACATCTAACAATTCTGAATCCTATTTTAACCCTTAATGTTTGAGAGAAACAAACTGAAGGCATAGGTGCTCTTTTCCACCAAGCTATTTTATTTTATTCTTTTGAGGGGAAAGTTATAACAATCTCTGAAAGTCTTTCAAGTTATCAAACTCCTTCATGCTTTTGAAAACTTATGAATATCTGTAGCTAGGGTAATGTCATAGTTAAACAGATATTTTATGGATCTGATCAATGTAAGCAATACAAATTCTGAATGATTTAAATTCCATGTAAACAATTTTTTTAACAGAACCATAGAAGCTTAGACTTTAAAAGACCATCTGCTCAATTTGATTGGTTAGCTGCTCTGAAAATGCAGGTGCTATTTATTTTAAAAAGCCTGGACTCCAGTTTCACTTTCAAACCAATTAAATCAGGTAGTAGCTCTCACAAGGTGGTCTCAATTAAATCAGGTAGTAGATTTGCACAAGGACCAGCTGCAAATCCTTGGGCCCCATCCCAAATCTACTGAATGAGAAATTCTGGAGATGTGGCCAACAATCTGTATTCAACAAGCTCTGCAGGTGATTCTGATGTCAGATAAAATATGAGACTCTCTGATCTAAGGTAAGGCCAGAGCATCACAGGTACTTTCAACTGCCCAGCTCATTCAAATATGCAGCCAGTTCCCAACTCACTGACCTTTTCCAAATCCTTCTTGTATGCATGAGAATACCAAAGACAGAACTTCCAGTAGCAAGGAAAAAACAGAATTCAGACCAAACCCTCAGTATCCTAATGTTCATTTTATCCTTTCTAGAATGATCCACAACTACTCTCCTCACTTAGGCAGATAGAACTGAAGAGATTAAAAGATTTGTTCAATCATACCCAAGAAAATTTTGGATTTCTATACCTCATTGCCAAATTTTGAACCTCTATGTGCTATATGGCAATAAAATGTGACTCTTAGAAAACCAAAATATGAAAACTAACATTTATACATCCATTTCTGGCTTGTAAATATTTCTAAATTATAATCCAATTTTATTTCAATGGAATGATTAAGTTTGATTCTTTATACATGCTAGCCCTATTTTGAAAATATCTCAAGTCTAGGAATCTGTGTATTCACTCAGTGTCTACCACGTAAAAGTTCCTCTGGGGCCCATGAGGCTGTGAAGAACACAGGGCACGCGGGCCTGAGGACACTACCGAAGCCTCTTCTGTAACCTCGCCCTGAGCCTGAACACTGAGACCTATTTCTGAAGCTACACTGACGTACCAGCAAATTCTCTCTAGAAGGAAAATGATATGCTTTCCGTTTTAAAAAACACTCTCATCATCAAAGCTAGGTGACCCTGACACAATGTTCCCAAACAGCATTTGTGTACCCTGTTCCCTTTCTTTCCAACAAAATGGGCAGATTTCCACTGAAGAACAACACATTTAGTCTCACTTCCATCCCCACTCTTCTGCTTTCTTGGATCTTTGCTCTTGCTCAATGGAGACTGTGTATAACCAGTGACTACAATGGCAAGTCACATAGCAAGACACCTGTCTATCATGCTGGTCATGTATTTCACTCAGAGCTGTGTGCTGCCAAGTCCCCACCTATATTTGACCTTCACACATGGACTCTAGACCAGGAATGACGGAAACTTCGTTTACATGTGCAAATCTCCTTAGAGGAGCAGATGCAGTTCCCGGCCAGAGCAAGTCTGAGGGAGGCACACCTGTCGCAACTCCACCCAGCATGCCCAGGCCCAGAGAGCTTCCTGCAGCAGGAGTCAAGTCCCAGCTTCGGAATCCCTCTCACTGAGCGGACGGACAAATCTCATCTGCTGAGTCACAGCATCTCAGAAGTAACGATGCACCCCAGACACCCACAGGGAATGAGTTCTCAGAGACGCGGCCCCCGCTGGGTCCAGAACCCCACGCAAGGCCCTCAGGAGGCCACAAGCCAACTGACCTGTGCTACAACCAATGCTATGGAGGAATTACTCACATGATCTGTTATAAAAATTACTTGCTCAGGAAGCTTGAGTTTCTGTTAGACGGAAAAGTATTGACAGGATAGCCAGGAAAAATGTCCTAAGTCCAAACAAAATAACGAGGATATAGAGGTCTGGGGCCAAGCCACTTTGTGAACCCCTCAACATTCACAGAAATTGGAAGATCCCAAGTGTAGAAATATGACTAACTTTAAGAAAAGACTAGGGAAGAATAAAAACAGATGTGTATGAGTAATAAAAAGAGTAAATGAAGGCATAAGCAGAAAGTCAACACAAATAAAGGATGATAGATTTTTTAGATTAGTTGTTCTCTAATGATTCTCAACAAATTATTACACAGACATCCAAAGGCCAATGGAGGTAAGAATCGCCTGGCTGAGAAGGAGAGGAGGAGCTGGGAGCCTGCTTCTGCCATCAGCTTCATTTCTCCACCCTCCCGGCACAGTCAACAGTCCCCAGAGGTCTCCGGAAGTCCCAGTGCTACAAGATGCAGGCTCTAAGGACCAATCAGAAATGATGCTCTGTGATTCCTCCAACAAGGCAATGAACCCTTAGATACTTGACACAAGTCCATTATACACTGAAGGCCTTACACATACCCCATTGCAGAAGTCCTAGGGGAACGCCACTTACACAGTGCAGGCCACACAAACATAAATGAGGCCCTGAGAGCTTTGCCTGCAGGGCCTGGGTGGCGCCCGGTGATCTGCCCTTCACTCAGCTTTTGGACGTCTGCCTGCTTTGGTGCTCCCCATACTGGAAAAGTTCTACGTTGGGCCCAGGTCATTCTTCATTAGCACAGCCACAGCACCATCTGCATTTTCCTCATGATGTGACATGTTAGCTAGATTGCCCAAAAACAAGCTCACTTGGCCAGCAAAAAAGGGAGCTTCATAGATCACAATGGTCTCTAGAATAATGACACATTATTCTAGACATATTCTACACATATTCTGACAACATAGTTCGTGTTCATAATCAATATCCAACATTTTGAAATACAGTACTGTGGTATATGGTGTCCCACAGAAAACCCACAGCAGGCCCCAAAATTCATCCCAGTTCACGGGTTACCATACTGATCTCCACTACCTGAGAGTCAAGAATTTAAACAGTGGAGCTCAGTTCCAGTCTATTCCGTCAGCAAGGGATCTTTTCTTTACTGTGCCTTCCCTAATTGCAGAGAATTTGGAGCTACACAACGTGGCCTGAGAAATCTGTTCTCCAGCAGAAAGGGAGAGGCTTTCTATCCAACAGTGCCAACAAAATCTTGAGCTAACAGTTCAGCTCTTCAAGCAATTGCCTGAATATGGCAAATGAAGCCAATATTGAAAAGATGCAGAGAGAAAATTCAGCGGAGGTTATTTCCAATGAATACAAAAATAAAACCCTCACTGGCCACCTTCCCTTCTTTTTTCCTTTTTTTTTTTTCTAATTTTTATTTTTTCGAGACAGAGTTTCACTCTTGTTGCCCAGGCTGGAGTGCAGTGGGCACAATGTAGGCTCATCGCAACCTCCACCTCCCAGGTTCAAGCACTTCTCCTGCCTCAGCCTCCTGAGTAGCTGGGATCACAGGTGTGTGCCACCACACCCAGCTAATTTTTGTATTTTTAGTAGAGACGGGATTTCTCCATGTTGGTCAGGCTGGTCTTGAACTCCCGACCTCAGGTGATCCACCCGCCTGGGCCTCCCAAAGTGCTGGGATTACAGGCGTAAGCCACACACCCAGCCCTACCTTCCCCTCTTATTCATCATTCATGATTATGGCCTCTCCCACTATTTCTGCACCTAGAACAAAACCCAAGAATACATCTAATGCGGGAACAGGGCCTATGGGGAGGGATGGGGAGCATCTGCTAGTGAGTCAGCACTGTGAGTAGCACCACGCACCACAAAGAAGCGAAAGCCAGGACCTGCCAAGATGTGTGAAGGTCTTGTCCAATCAAACCCACATGCTGCCCTCAGAACCCCAGGGTGGCAGCTAAAGTAAAAACCGTGAATGTGAGTGAACCTGCTACACGACGGAAAGAAACCACCATCTATTATCCACAGCACTTTCACAAGCTGATGAACAAAACATCCTGCTAATGCATTACAATACACGACACACTCTCCTTAGACACCTCTGCCTTATGCAGATACAGCCCCCATTAGAGACGTCTTAAGCATTTCAAATTCTTCCTCAGGCTCAACTTTTCCACTTCTGAAAGAGAAAATATTAAAATATGCTTAAATAAAATCAGATATAACTACCATTTCATAATGTTTTTCTTTCCAGGCCAACAGGTAACTATCTGAATTTTAAACCACCTACTTGTTCTTACTACATATAGCTGTTAAAATAAGTAAGTCAATAATTAAACAAGTCATTAACATCTACTTGAGAAATAATAGCCTTACATGCAACATTTTTAATGGCCAAGAAGAACATGATTACCTTTAATAGAAACCCACTCACAAATTTAAGACATGGAAAATATGTGCAACAGTACAGATTAAATTTACAAATTACAGACAGTAACTTTCCAGAGGAAGTAGCCACATTTGATGTATTTCCCCAATCAGTGTCTATGTAGTTTACATATATGTATTTGATAAATCATTTAAAGCAAGAACATGAAGAAGCTGCACAATAGGTTATTTTCCTCAGTGTAATGCTGCTTCAGCATGAGCATTTTGGTGTTTACAGATATCCATGGCCATAATTGAAAAGGAAAGGGATGCTCAGATAAGCTGTCCTCTCCTGCTGAGATCTTGGGTCTCAGTTAACATATTAGAATGATCACTGCACTGCCTCAAAGCATCTGTGAGAATGCAGAAATGCAGTATGATTTTGAGTTGAGCCACAAGAAGTTCTGAGCCTTGCATGACTCATGCACTTTCACAAGCATCTCTCCTCCCCACTCTGATTTGTTATATCTGGGCAGAAGGAGGAATTTATCTTTGGTAAATATTATCGAGAGGAAATCTGGATAGACGCGAGTTAGGATAAAAAAGATAAAAGCACAAGAGATTGGGATGGTGCAGGAAATGGTTTTACTCCCAATGTGTAAAATAAAACAATTTAGTTAAAAGCAAAACTAATTTACCTAAACTATTCAGAAATTGTTTTACTCCCAATGTGTAAAATAAAACAATTTAGTTAAAAGCAAAACTAATTTACCTAAAGTATTCAGAAAATGGCCTCAGTCCCCCATATTGCTGAGCACATACCTGGTCAGAAGAGCACACAACACAGAGAATCTGTTTCCTGTCTCCAGGATATAGGACAAGAAAATGTTTCCATCCACATCACTGTATTCATCAGCAGGACACTGAAATTGTTGCTCATGCATGTGAAACAGCAAGCATTTCAGCCACTAAATATCCCAGAGCCTGTCTCCTTACGTGAAAGCAAAACGCCTAGGAAAATAACAGCTGCCTTGGGCACTGAGACAACCAAATCTATGTAGAAAGCATCAATTTTCTTTGAAGTAAACTGAAAATGTGGGTTTCAAGCAGCCTGACTTCAAAGGCACAGGCAATATTTTTCCCTCAATCTGATGCTGGGAGAAAGTGTGTCCTTGGGAAGCTGTCTTTATTTAGTGATGGAAAAGAAGGTGCTTCAGAATTGGTCATTGTATGTTAGGGAAAAGTCTAGCGAGGAAGCAGATGCTTGGCAAATGCAATACACTGCTATACTTCTCTGGATAATTTCACACTGTTTACGAGTTCTTCCGGAACTCTTTATTCAGAAAACTTCGTACAGGTTTAGATCTTTGCAGAAGATGTCATTATCCCTATCAAAATTTGTTTTAGAAGTAGACTCAGACGAAACTCTGAGTAACAGGAATTGATTAGAATGACAATATGCAGGAAGTATATCCTATCTAAATGTAAAATGCAACAATTAGCATTTACATTTAGCAAAGCGGGCGGGGGGTGGGGGAGTTTCAAGTGCGAGCTATTACTTTCGTGCCATACCTCAAGCTTCCCACAGGCCAGTAGCATCTGGGAAGGACAAAAGGCACAGCACGTTTTCAGCATGCCTCTAGAAAATAGCAACAATGGCTACAGCATTTTTAAAAATACTTCCATGTATGTGCTTACAGATCAGAAGGAGAAAACAAAGAAATAGCCATGGTGCAAGAAATCATTTCCATTCATGCAAATTCAAATGCAACCAGAGGGCACTTCTTTGCACAGTTTTGTGAATTCACACCCAAAGAAGTTGTTCCGGAGTTTGCAACAACAGCTTCAAGTTCCACAAATCACATGAGGTATCATTGTCAGGATAAAATTTTTCTGCTCCAGAATTTTCTGGATAAAAATTTTCTGCTCTGCTATATTTGAATAAAGTGCAAAAACATTCGATGCAAAGGACTTATTCTTTAAGACTCTCACTTACACATAAACACAATTTCTTTCTCTGGTCAATAAACATAAAAATATATCACTTGGAAATATTTCTAACATTTTTCTTTCCTTTTATCCAGAAAGTTATTAATAACATCGCAAATATAAACACTGGTCACTGAAATATGATTAGTGAAAGTAAGTGAACCAGCTAAGGAAGTTAAAAAGTTAGCATGCCAAAGGCTTATGTGAAGTTTGTATTTTTATCTAAAATTTGATGTTTCATGTGGCATGCTGATTTGGCACAGATGTACACTACACATATTTTTTTTTTTTTTTTTTTTAGACAGTCTTGCTGTGTCGTCCAGGCTCGAGTGCAGTGGTGCAGTCTTGGCTGACTGCATCCTGGACCTCCGGGGCTCAGGTGATCCCCCACATCAGCCTCCCGAGTAGCTGAAACTACAGACATGCGCCACCACACCCAGCTAATTTTGATCTTTTTAGTTGAGACCGAGTTTTGCCATGTTGCCCACGCTGGTCTCAAACTCCTGAGCTCAAGCATTCCACCCAGCCGGACCTCCCAAAGTGCTGGAATTGCAGGCATGAGCCACTGTGCCTAGCCAAATCCTTTTTAGCAAACAAACAAACAAAAATTCTTGCTTTTGCTTCCTCCTAAAACATATCAAAGTCTTACAGTCTGAAAAGTACTTTTCTGATACAAGATAATTTAATATTTTCATGCCATTTTCTCATTGTAAATACACATCAATATAAAATTGTTATGAAAACTACATTTGAAATTCAAGTCGTGATAGTTTTAACCCCAAGTTAACATTTTTAGAGGAAATAATATTTGGTGGAAATGTGCATTAAACATTATTACAAATGTAATGAAAAAGCATGCATTTGTACAAGATAGGATACCCCTAGGTATATTCAGTCCCATGGTTTTTATTGAATGTCATCTAAATCAAACATGAAGTATGCTTTATCTATAGGCATGACCATTACTTCATGTGACTTACTGAATTCTGTCTAGTTTTTGGTCCCATAGAAATTATTATCTACATCAACCTCGCTGGTTTTTTTTTTTTTTTTTTTTTTTAATCTCTCTTTTTAGTAGGTTCCATTCAAGGCAAAATGAAAACTTTTGTCAAGTACTTACATAAAATTTCAAAACCCAGTTTTATTCTCAAAAATTTACTTGCATCTTCCACTATTGAGACAGTAGTTGCTGACTGTTTTTGTTAACTCTAGGAAGCCTAATTTCACAGGATAAATTTGAATCAGCAGTGCCTACTACTGTACCCCAGGTCACCACAACACTGAATTGACTCCTGAGGTAAACCGACTGTATCTCATAACGACAGGCTTCCAAAGCTCTGTACACTAACTCCAATTGGAAGCAAATGCCATCTGTGCAAAAGCCTTCTTTCCACTTCATAGATGTGTCTACGCAAATGGCCAAAAATTCATCACTGTGTGTCCATGATCATATTTTAAAATACATAGTTCACAATATTACTTCTCTTAAAGATGTAAAGCTCAAAATTTTTTTCTAAATAAATTTGCTTTAAAATGTAGACTGCAAATATTCCTGACCATATTGACGGGCCAGTTCTCAATCATGAAGAGTTGAACATATCTACAGAATTCTACTAAGCTTTCATCTCTGAAGAGGAACAAAACTATGCAGCATTGTCTTTTGTTTCTGAAACATACATTAGAACTAAAATAAAATTGAAAAATAATTCGCACTAGACCTAGGAACTTCCTAAATGGATCAAAGTGCTCTTTAACACAGGTGGGATTTAATTAAAATGACTTGAATTGTTGTTAAGATCACAAGGTGCAGCACTGCTCACTAGCTCATTCTGTGCGTTTCTGTGCCTGGTCCACTTACAGGGAAACTCAACCACAAGGATACTCTAATGTATCTTTTATCACACATGCGTACAATTGGTTGATGGTGGGGTGTCTATTCGACTTTTATTTTCTTTATTATCACTCAGATGTGAATCTTTGCGAATGCGACACTTGAACACTTGCTTATAGGCCTTCCTGAAATTTTCAGAGAGAAACGCGTATATGATAGGATTCACGGAGGAATTGCTGTACGCCAGGCAGTGGGCGGTGATTCTGAAGAGGAAGGAAGCCGGGGTCAGCGGGAAAACTCCAAACTCAGCCCACAGATGGATGATGTGGTGCGGCAGCCAGGAGATTCCAAACACCACGACCACCACCAGAACGGTCTGCGCAGTCTAGAAAGCAGGAGGAGGTGGAGGCGGTGGAGGAGGAGGGGGAGGAGGCGGAAGAGGAGAAGGGGGAAGGAGGAGGAGGAAGAGAAGGAGGAGGAGGCAAAGGGGGGGAGGAGGGTGAGGAGGAGGAGGAGGGGGAGGAGGAGGAGGAGGAGGAGGCGGCCACGGTGGCAAGGGAGAAGAAGGAGGGAAATTCATTGATTACAACAGAAAAAGAATCCAGCATTTTAAAATACATCCTAAGCTAATTTTATGTATATTTTCAAGAGATCAAAAATGGATACTACATCTGCTTTAAGTGTTAACCTTCACTCCCCATAATACTTTTGTTCATAACTTCTCCAAGACCTGTCATTACCTTCCATAGTAATAATTTTGTGATATACGTGGAATGCATTATAGGAAGAATGCTTCAAGTCATGGAACTAGAAAAGTACAAAGATTAGAGACTGTAACTTTTAAACCAGCAGAAGTGTTCAAGCATGCTACCCACCGCCGCTGTATCACCAGCAATGCATCGCAGAGGAGTGCCGGACTTTGCTCCAAGTAGTCACCTCTATGAGCAAGAAGTGCAGAGGTGTTTATTTCTCCTCATTAAACTTTGGCAAATTCAAGGGCAAATTAATGGATGCACCGATGTGTTTCATTTCAGTTTCAGTCTACCGACCAAATTAGTCCCTTTTGCTTTTTTTCATTTTAACTCTTCCTTTGCTGCTCCTAAATCAGAAATACTTAGAAATCAGAGGTGGGGTCTTTGTGTTTCTTTTGTGATTTCTACTGAGCAAATGGTAGGAGGAAGTCATCCCTGATTAGGGATCTCAACAGGAGAGGACATCAACCTCCTATGCTCAACAAGCACATGCCTGTATGCACGGCCACGGCCTCCTTGACTGGCCACAAATCTATGGGACTGGACTTAAGCCTTAGGACAACCTCGCCTGTTCCACACATGTTGAAAGACAAGAGCTAGGTGGCTTAGTTTGTGATTAATTGAAAACTCTACGTCTCTGGATTCAAAGAAACGACAATGACCTATTTTATTAAAATGCTTTAATTACAAGGTGTCTAATATTTTTTAAACTATAAAATACAAAGCGATCAGTTGGTTCCCTCTCAAACAGATTGTTCTTTAACAAGTGTAGCTGAAAACCCATACACAACCTCTAGTGTCTGGATGGTCACAACAGAGCCATCGAAACTAGTGGACCAATGACGGGACCACATGCATTATTTCACCAAATCCCCTTTACAACTCTATGAAGCAGACGCTATCATGACTCACAGATTGTAGATAAGGAAACTGAGACTCAGGAGGGGAAAAGCAAATGTCCAGTGTCTCACAGCTGAATGCAAAGTTGGGGCTGGCAGTCAGGCGGACATGCTCCCCAGCCCATGCGCTCTGCAGCTGGGGTGCAGGGAAAACTCCAGTCATCATGAGCCACACTTCCCTCTCTGCTCACAACAGGGCTGCTTCTCAAGAAGCATCATGCTAGCTGGGTGGGCAATAAAGGCCCCCATGAGACAACCTCCATCTCAGTTCCCTGGCGTGAAGGGACAGAGCGCTTCCCCAGCCTCCTCTGTTCGGCAACTTCAGCTCTCTGTTCACTTTATCAGCAAGTTTACTTCTCATAGGAAAAAAGGAACATTAAGTGCATAAGAGGTGCGCCTTTCAGCCTCTTTTCCAAAGGTGTGGACTCAAGGAACCTCTTTCTCTCAGACATCGTCCAGGCTGTGGTATTTTAGAGCCTGCTCGGACGTGGGGAGGGAAGCATCAGGGTGTGGGCTGGCAGCAATCCCATTGATATGGTTTGGCTGTGACAACCCAGATCTCACCTTGAATTGTCGTTCCCATAATCTCCGCATGTCATGGGAGGGACCTGGAGAGGTAACTGAATCATGGGGGCAGTTACCCTCAGGCTGTTGTCGTGATAGTGAGTTCTCCTGAGATCTGATGGTTTTATAAGGGGTTTCCCCCGACCCTTTGCTCTCATTCTTCTCCTTCCTGCTGTCATGTGAAGAAGGACGTGTTTGCTTCCCTTTCTGCTATGACTGTAAGGAGGCCTCCCCATCCCTGTGTAACTGTGAGTCAATTAAACATCTTTCCTTTATAAATTACCCAGTCTTGAGTATATCTCTACTAGCGGTATGAGAATGGACTAATACAGTAAATTGGTACTGCAGAGAGTGGGGCACTGCTGTAAAGATACCCAAAAATGTGGAAGCGACTTTGGAACTGGGTAATAGGCAGAGGCTGGAACAGTTTGGATGGCTCAGAAGAAGACAGGAAAATGTTGGAAAGTCTGAAACTCCCTAGAGCCTTGGGGGGCTGAGAAGACAGGAAGATGTGGGAAAGTCTGGAACTTCCTAGAAACTGCTGAATGGCTTTGACTAAAATGGTGATAGTGATATGGACAATGAAGTCCAGGCTAAGGTAGTCTCAGATGGAGACCAGAAACCTCTTGGGAACTGGAGTAAAGGTCACTCTTACTATGCTTTAGCAAAGAGACTGGTGGCATTTGCCCCTGCCCTAGAGATCTGTGGAACTTTGCACTTGAGAGAGATGGTTTGGAATTGGAACTTATGTTTACAAGGGAAGCAAAGCATAAAAGTTTGGAAAATTTGCAGCCTGATTATGCAATAGAAAAGAAAAACCCATTTTTGGAGGAGAAATTCAAGCAGGCTGCAGAAATTTGCATAAGTAATGAAAAGCCAAATGTTAATCACCAAGACAATGGGGGAAAATGTTTCGAGGGCACATCAGAGGTCTTCATGGCAGCCTTTCCCATTACACACCCAGAGGCCTACGAGGAAAGAGGGTTTCATGTCCAAGCCCAGGGCCTTGTTGCTTTGTGCAGTCTTGGGGCTTGGTGTCCTGTATCCCAGCTTTGGCTAAAAGGGGCCAACATATAGCTCAGGCCATTGCTTCAGCAGGTGTAAGCCCCAAGCCTTGGCAGCTTACCCATGAGGCTGGGCCTGCAGGTGCACAGAAGTCAAGAATTGAGGTTGGGGAACTTCCGTTTAGATTTCAGAGGATGCATGGAAATGCTTGGATGCCCGGGTACAAGTCTGCTGCAGGGGCAAAGTCCTTAGGGATAACCTCTGGTAGGGCAGTGCAGAATGGAAATATGGGGTCAGAGCCCCCACACAGAGTCCCCACTGGGTCATTACCTAGTGGATTTGTGAGAAGAGGGCCACCATCCTCCAGACCCCCGAATGGTAGATCCATCAAAAGTTTGCACCCTGCACCTGGAAAAGCCATAGACACTCAACATCAGCCATGAAGGCAGCCTGGAAGGGGGCTATACCCTGCAAAGCCACAGGGGAGGAGCCGCCCACAGCCACGGGAGCCCACCTCTCGTATCAGTGTGACCTAGATGTGAAACATGGAGTCAAAGGAGATCACCTCGGAGTTTTAAGGTTTGGCTGCTCCACTGGATTTCAGACTTGCGTGGGGCCTGTAGCCCCTTTGTTTTGGCCAATTTCTCCTATTTGGAATGGGTGTATTTCCCCAATGCCTGTATATAGGAAGTATAATAGGTACTTGCTTTTGATTGTAAAGGCTCATAGGCAAAAGGGACTGGACTTGCCTCAGATGAGACTTTGAACTTGGACTGTTAATTCTGAAATGAGTTAAGATTTTGGGGGAATGCTGGAAGGGCATGATTGTGTTTTGAAATGTGAGGACATAAGATTTGGGAGGGGCCAGGAACAGTAAGACATGGTTTGGCTGTGTGTTCCCACCCAAATCTCATCTTGAATTGTAGTTGCTATAATCCCCATGTGTGGTGGCAGGAACCCAAAACGAGATAACTGAATCAGGAGGGCAGTTACCTTCATGCTATTCTCATGATAGCGAATGAGTTCTCATGAGATCTGATGGTTTTATAGGGGCTTTTTGCACCCTTTACTCTCATTCTTCTCCTTCCTGCTGCCACATGAAGACGGACATGTTTGCTTCCTTTTCCACCATAATTGTAAGTTTCCTGAGGCCTCCCCAGCCTTGTGGAACTGTGAATCAATTAAACATCTATTCTTTATAAATTACCCAGTCTTGGGTATGTCTTTATTAGCAATGCGAGAACAGACTAATATACCCACTCTCCTCCCAGGCCTCACTGGGTTTCACGGAGCAGGAAAGCAGTCGCCCTCCCCTGGCCTTCCCATCACAGCATACAGATGTAGTGAAGGGTTCACCTGGGGCCACCAGTCTGTTTTCTAAACAGAAATACTCTAAAATGGATGAGTGGGAGAAGAAAAGTTGGGGTAAAAGAAGAGAAAGCGAGAGAAAAAGAATGAAAATAGAGCCTTATTTTTCTTATAACTTCACATGGAGAGAAGACTAAGACATGGGAAAGTGATTCCATGACTGAGACAGCATTGTCCCACCACAGATTTTTCCTTGGGACACAGGCCTTCCTACAATGGTCCTGCATGGACTTCACACCCTGCAGGACTATCACAGGGCAGTGGGAACCACAGCTCCACACTGCTAGGAGGGGAAATCCTACATGGCAAAAGGACTCTTCTTTTTTTTGTTTTTGTTTTTTTTTTGAGATGGAGTCTCACTCTGTCACCCAGGCTGGAGTGCAGTGGCACAATCTCAGCTCACTGCGACCTCCACCTCCCAGGTTCAAGCAATTCTTCTGCCTCAGCCACCTGAGTTGCTGGGATTACAGGTATGTGCCACCATGCTGGCTAATTTTTGTATTTTTAGTAGAGACGGGTTTTCACCATATTGGTCAGGCTAGTCTCAAACTCCTGACCTCATGATCCACCTGCCTCGGCCTCCCAAAGTGCTGGGATTACAGGCGTGAGCCACCACGCCCAGCCAAAAGGACTCTTCTTATCACTTCCCATGAACTGGAGTCCCACTGCAATAGAAATGACAACCAGACTGTAATACATGAGATGACAGCTTTTCAAGGATTGACATGAGGTAGCAAAGTAAGACAGGAGATGAAGTTTATCAAAGAGGGGGACTGGAAGCCAGGAAGCTGTGCCCAGGATCCAGGCAGAGACAGTAGAGGGAGGGCTAGATCTCAGATCAAGACCAGGACAAATTCCACCAGCGAGGTAGACAGGAGATGAGAGTTAAGCTCCCTATTCAGAGGCACCAGGGAGTGCACAAGATCCCAGGACTGACAGCAGGTCTGTGTTCCCACCTGGTCATGCTATAAGCTGGTTGTACGACCTTTGCAAAATGTCATAAACTCCCTGAGCCTCAACTTCCTCATCTGACAATAGGATGAACCAATGAAATGATTCCTATACTATGCCTCATCTATTTAAACACGACAAACAACTCAGGTATAAAAATCTGAGTATGGGTTTTATAGGGTACAAGCTTACATATTAAAACCACTTATTGCATGACACACAAAGCAAACAGATAATGTGCTCACATATATTAAGGAAATGCCTGCTATCAATCCATTTATCCATTAGTGGATAAGAAATGCCATTCTCAGATGATTTAGTCAAAACAATCTAGATATAATTATACCTACAAATCGAATATAAAACATCATTTCTTTCTAAGACAATCAGAACATCTCTCCATGTCACAAAATGATTCTTTTAGACATTTTTACTAAGTACAAAGCAGAAATCTATCCCAGCAGCTTAGTGATAAGATCCATGCCTTATCAACATCCACAGGGCAAACGGCAGTGTGCCCTGAGGCCGGAGGGCCGTGTTTTCTCTGGCAGTGTTTGTTAACTTTGTGTGTCTGTGACTCATTCCAAGTTTACCTTTTAATTTTTACTAGTCCCATTAGTCTTAGAGCCATGGATAAGAATCAGGTTCTTTTTCTTGGTTTACCAGCAGCTTTGAAATGATATGGGATTATAGTTTGCAACATAAGTATCAGGAAAGAAGGCTTAATGGGTGTTGCATAAACTACATCATTTGTCTCAGATTGTTCCCAAAAGAGTTTAATGGAAGGCCTGTCAACACTGACTATCCTCCCAGGTAAGTATCTCCAGGGGATTACTATTCTCTTCATGTTAATCAAGCATCTCAGGCCATTGAAGTTGAAGGCCTCAGGGTTGTTAAAAGCCAGCTCCCTGCAAGCAGGCCCTGGGCACCTGGTCCTGCTGTCTTTGAACTGAGTCCAATTCAGTTGTAGCAATGTCTATATGGCAAATACACCCATGTGCATGGTTGAAAACAGTAGCTGAGTTTTGTCTTCATTCTTCCCTTGCAACGGATGCTGGTAGAAGATGGGACATGGGGCAAGAAGTTCCATGCCAGTGGAAAACCATCTTTATTGATTTACTACTGCTCCAGACTGTCAAACTCAGGAAACAATTTATGCCTAGCATAGACTAGCTCAAAGTTAAAGATCTGGCAAAATAATGCATGTGTACGAATTTCAACCCTGGGATTTAAGTAGGTTAGTATGCCCATCCTTACCCAGTGCAAAGCCTTTTTTTTTTTTTTTTTTTTAATTCAGATAGCTATACCTCATCTCTTATAGCTTTAAAGCAATTGGTAGAGGTTATTAGTTACCCAGGAATCTGCCTTTTTAAAAAGCTCAGCCAGGTACAGTGGCTCATGCCTGTAATCCCACCACTTTGGGAGGCTGAGGCAGGAGGATCGCTTGAGGCCAGGCATTCTAGGCCAGCTTGGGCAACATCCTGAGTCCCCACCTTTAAAAAGTGTTTTCAAATAACTTAGGTGCAGCAGTGTGCACCTGTAGTCCCAGCTGTGCAGGAGGCTGAGGTGGGAGGATCTCTTGAACCCATGAGGTTGAGGCTGCAGTGAGCTATAATCATACCACTGTACCTCAGCCTGGGCAACAAAGCAAGACCCCATCTCTAAAAATAAATGTAAAAAGAGCTCAAGAAGGTGTTTGGAGAACCACTGATGAATTACATAAAAGTAACAAAAAGAAAGTTGTCTTACCCACCTCAATTTAAAGGCAATAAAAAATGCTTAGTATCAACCCCTAAGGCTGAAGCATCTCCTTTCCTCAGAAAGAGCTGGAAAAGCCGCTTCCTGTCTTTCCCATGGAAACATCAGAAAGTAACCAGACACTGAATCTGCAGGAGCTTGATTTTAGACTTCCAACCTCCAGGACTGCAAGAAATACATTTCTATTGTTTATGGGCCACCCAGGCGGTTGTATTTTCTTATAGCAGCCTGAACGGACTAAGACCAGTGGATACAGAGCAGAGAAAGTCACATAGAGAACTCCCTCTCTGGAAGACGAGGCTGATTTTTAAAATTGATTTATGATGTGATTCTTTCTACTCTCTTACAGGGTCCTCCGTCTCCGTCAGACGGACATGTCCCCTGTGCTTCCCTCCTTTGTCTATTTAGTGTATAGAATCCCAACATGATCTTCTGATGGAGAAAAATTCATTGTTTAAAATTATGTGCTAAATCTCTCTACAAATTCTTCTTACCCTTGAGTTTAGGTCTTTTAATAGCCTGGTTTCTCTGTGCTCCTTCTGCTGAAAGTATCTGAAAAAATATTACTCACTCTTCTTATTGTGAGATGCTCTTTTTCAAATCATCTGAGGTGTTTGTTCTTTCTTTAAAGAATTTTACTCACAATATGTCTAATGGAATTTGACATATGGGGAGAAAAGAAGTGACTAAAAGATGAACATGATTAAAAAGAAAAAAAAACTTCACAAATGTATAAATGACAGCCAAAAAGCTTACGGAGTTACTTAAAGCCAAAGAAACGACAACAACAAAAAGCAAACATTAAAAGAACCCAGTGGCTTGATAGGACATCAAGAGGTCGTTTAATCCAATTTTCTCCAAGACGCAACTGTCCAGTAGGGTGTCTATCCCATTTTGAGGTCTTCTAAGGTTTCACCAATCAGCTTTGAGCCAGAAACTCAAAGCAGAGTTTAAGCAAAGCATGTGATCAATCCCAGCGCTTTATTTCTGCAGTAGAAATCCTGTTCTTCTTTTGCACTTTCTCCAAACATGGAGAATAACTGTGAGCATGTTTATCATGAAAGGCCAATCTCCCCACCCCATAATAGTTGTAACTCTTAACAGGAAAGCCCTGTATGGACGGCCGCACTGTCTCAAAGTTTATGTCCCCACCCCCTCCAAAAAATTCATATATTGGAACCTAATCACCAAGGTGATGGTATTAACAGGTGGGGCTTTGGGGTGGTAATTAGGTCATGAGGTGGGGGGAGCAGTCATAATGGGACCAGTGCCCTTATGAATAAGGGCCTCGCACCCTATGAGGACACAGAGACTGGCGCCCTTATGAAAGAGGCCTAGAGAGCTGCCTTATGCCTCCCACCCTATGAATAATGGGACCAGTCCCCTTATGAAAGAGGGCACAGAGAGCTGCCTCACGCCTTCCACTCTGTGAGGACACAGAAGGGGTCATCTATGAACCAGAAAACAGCCCTCACCAAACACTTCATCTGCAGGAGCTTCATTTCAGACTTCCAAACTCCAGGACTGCAAGAAATAAACTTCCATTGTTTATGAGCCACCCAGGCTATGGTATTTTCTTAAAGCAGCCTGAACGTACTAAGACAAGTGGATACAGAGCAGACAAAGGGAACTTTACTTAGCCATTGAGAGAAAGGGCTGGAAACAAGTAGAGCTGAAATGAGCAAACTATCCAAATCCCTGTCACATCTTCCATTACTAATCAAATGAACACATGTGCACCAGCAGCAATTTTCTGTGCCAAGACCTGGGGAAAGACCCACAATGGACCAATCCAGTTCCTGTCTTTGTTTTCAGGGAAGTTGCCATGTATTCTTTCTTCCCCTCCCGCGTTTCCCCTTTCTCACCTCTCCTGCCTCTGTCCCCCTCTCTCCACCACCTCCCTTCTCTTCACTCTTCTGCTTCCACTCCCTCTTCTTACCCTTCCTCTGCTCCTCTCTCCCATCTCTTTCTTAGATACACACACACCACCACCACCATTATCATCACCACCATCACCACCACAATCGCACCATCATCATCACTATTACCACCACCACCACTGGCACCACCGCCACCACCACCATCACCACCATGACTACCATCACCACCACCATCACCGCTACGACCACCACCACCATCACAATCGCCACCATCACCACCACCACCATCACAATCGCCACCATCACATGATCACCACCATCACCATCACCACAATCACCACCATGACCACCATGACCACCATCATCATCACCACTACCACCCACCACCATCACCACTATGACCATCATCATCACCACCATCACCACCACCATCACAATCGCCACCATCACCACCATCACCACCACAATCGCCACCATCATCATCACTATTACCACCACCACCACTGGCACCATTGCCACCACCACCATCACCACCATGACTACCATCACCACCACCATCACCGCTACGACCACCACCACCATCACAATCGCCACCATCACCACCACCACCATCACAATCGCCACCATCACATGATCACCACCATCACCATCACCACAATCACCACCATGACCACCATGACCACCATCATCATCACCACTACCACCCACCACCATCACCACTATGACCATCATCATCACCACCATCACCACCACCATCACAATCACCACCATCACCACCATGACCATCAACACCACCGCCACTATGACCACCACCACCATCACCACAACCACCACAATGACTATCATCACCACCACCATCACTACCACCACCACCATGACCACCACCACCACTATGACCACCACCATCACAATCGCCACCATCATCACCACCACCACCATCACCATCACAATGATCACCACCATCACCACCACCACCACATTTATTTGTTCTATGCAAACAAGGAGGCAATTAAATACATCAAAAAGATCTGACATCTGTTCAGTGGCTGTTAAGGGTCAGAGGCTATGAAAGTGGAAAAGAAAATCTTCATCCCTTCTTCAAATGCTAGAACCTTCTCATGGTAAGAATAAGCAAAAGATAATTTTATATAGATATATTTAGTATATGTATATATGTAAGAACATATGTTTTATACATGCATATACTCACATAAATATAAATACTTGTGTATATATGTATGTGTATGTGTATATAACTAAAGTAATTACTGAACTAATCACTGATCTTTAGGTTTTTTATTGTACAATAAAATAGCGTTTCTAATCATTTTTATAAGACCTATTTTTTAAGTATTTTGTTCTTCTCTGAGACCTTCACGATTTCTAATACTTTTTCAAATATAGAGACTAAAACTACCATCAACACAAGTAAGATTCAGCAAATATTAAAGAAATGTTTTGTTTTATTTCTGTTGGTAAGCATAAAATCTTTTGAATCATTAACAAACATTTATCACAGATCAATGATGTCTTCTTGGTTAAAGTTTGGTGAACCCAATCCCTCCCAAGGGAAATTAATCTCTTCCTTCCCTGATGCTCCAAACACTGCTCCCTTGAACAGGCCTTTGGGACTTACACATTTATCTCTTCCATTACAACGCTGGCTTCCAGGTGGAGCCAGTTCCTCTTAGAATCCCCTGGGTCAGCTTGGCCCTACACAGAGCAGGTGCTCCAAAAATAACTGTCCAAGGAGAAGTCAGAAACGATCCTTAATTGTCTTTAAAGAACCATTTTCTTAGAAATAAGAAGTGTGGCTCAGAGGAAAAATAAATAGATATACCAGAAAAATGGAAAATCTCTACCATAACAGCACATCACTAAAAACAAAGGAGGAAAGCAGCAACTTTCAGGGTTTATTCCATTCATTTAACTTATCACTTGGTCAGCTGCTCTAATGAGGGGCCTAGATGCCTAAAATGAAATACTCATCATAATGGTTCAGATGTAAGAAAGAATCAATGGAATAAAGCCATAACATGGTCTTGTTACTTATATTGCACCTTGTATTCTTAGGTGGTTATTCTAAAAACCGTCTGATTGCATTTCTAATATAAGCTACTTTTTTGCTGCCAGAAAAAAGAAAAAAGGTCTTAATGTTTGTGCTCTATAACCAATTCTCTACCACTGGTTTCGACTCTGGACTGTCAGATGGCCTTTTAGCCACATTACTGTTGATCAACAAGGAAAGTCAGGAAGAGCTGTCCTTTATCCAAGTAGAATTTTTAAGTAAACATGATTAAGTATGATCTAAACTCTAATTTCAATAAGTTATATATGTCATTGATCATAATAAATACTTATAAGGAAAAAAACAAGGTATTTTAAGATGTTATTACTACACTTTTCGGTTAAAACGTCCGGTTATAACCTCCTACTCCTTAATCACATTGCCTAATAATCTCATTCTACTTCCTAAAATTAGAAGTTATATAGATATTTTCTGAGTAAAAGTTAATTTAATCTGGATCTGTGAAATAGTTTTTCCTCAAAATGTAGAATGTCATGACCATCGGTAAGTTTGACGCTGTGATACTACTCAGGAGAAGCTTGTTTAAGTCAGGGTGGGGCATGAGAAAGTCAGTTAGCAACGGGGGGAATCAGCTTTCAGCCTCGTCCACTCTTCAGTCTTTACCCGCAGGCTCAGAGTCAGCACATGTGGGTGAAAGAGGCAAGGACGACCCAGTGCCCTGGCAGCTTTAGGGAGGGATTATAATGACGTTGTCTTAAACGAGAACCAAACCTGGGCTTTTTGGAATCACATCAGATTGTAAACATACAACAAAATTACTACACTTTCCCTCGAAGTGTGCATGTCAGCAACTCTGCACTCTGCACTCTGTCTCAGTCACCCCAAGCACACCTCTCAGTGAGGCGCAGGATCAGCAGAATCCGCATTTCCTCGCCTCCCCAGATCTTCAGCTAAGTTTGAATGCAGCACAGAGTGACCCGCAATGCCCTGGCCAAGGCTGACCCTCCATTCCCATCCTAACGGTGGGAGGCTCATCTCAAACCTCCTCAGCCACACCAAGGGTCCTAAATGTTACAGGCTTTGGGTAGACATGAGGGCAAGTAAAAATAAAGATAAACTAAGCTCTGAAAAGTAACATATATATATATATATATATATTTGTGATCATTACCTTTTTCTTGGATGCTTCAGACTTCTTTGACATGTTCTTCAACTTTTTATGCAAATGATTAAGAACCTGAAAGACACAGACTAATGAAATCAGTTTGCCTCACCTCTCACAACCCACTGCGTATGTTGCATTAACAATTATTAACATGCTGAAATGGTAGCATCACTATTTACAAGATCATTAAAATAAAAACTCAAATTAGGTGATTAAGTAACAATGAATGTGAGTTGCCAAATACATTCTTTTCTAACATTTATGAGCATGCCGGGAAGGCTGATGCACAGCCAGACAAGTTCACAGCCATAGCACCTATTTGGAGAGAATGCCCAGCACATGGAGCTCTGGGGTTTTGCCCAGAAACAGCCATGCCATGACCCACTCATGCAAGCTTATTAGTCTATTATCTGCCTTGGTTTCTTCCGGGACCCCATATATTAACAAACACCAGGTCCCTACTACATGTCAGGCACAATGTTAGATCCTGGATGCATCAAAAAACTAGAGATTTGCCCTTCCGAAATTCACCATCTGATGGGGAAAGGAGGCAAGTAAACAAATGAAGATAATATCATCAGACCTTTCTTCAGCGCAGCCCACCCAAATATCGCCAGTTTTTGTGCCAAAATATTCTTTCTTCTTCCTCTTACGGGCTGCCTCCACTGCAATTCTCCTTACAGCAAATCACCACCTGTCAGGCTTCCTTTCATTCTTTATTCAAATCCTACCACTGTGCTGTGCTTTTAGACAACTTACTGGGGATTCAGCATCACCGATGATTTACAGAACATTTTTGCAAAGGTTTTACAATTAATGTCCCTGTCAGGGAATCTCCTTGAGACACACTGGCTCCCTTAATTAAAAAAGCTATTTGTGTCTTTTCTTGCCAGTGTAATACTCAGGAGAAATGATATGAAAATGTGGGGTTTTCGATATAGGAATTTCCAGCATATATTTGGTCTTAGACGACATTGCCAAGCCTGCAGAACTGTTACTTAAGTTCATTGCTATATCCCATGTAAGGGAAAATCTAGAGAAAATTGAGCCCCAGGCTAAGTGCTTTAGATCGTCTGTAGATTGCTGAGAAGTCTCTCAAGGAACCAGAAGCCATGTTCCAACCAGTTCTTTGTTCCCTGTAGCATGGAAATAATTTAATCAAATTGAACTTATTGCAAAAGCCTGCTCCATTCAGCCAGAGGAGGCACTTTCAGAGCAATTAGTCACACCCTACTCGGAAGCCACAGGATGTATTTACCAGCTGCCCAGGCCCTATGCAGGTGAAGAAGCAGCCATCACAGGGGTATGAATTTCTGACCTCAAATTCTCTCCCCTACTGAAATGCTTCCCACTTCCTGAAATGACTCAGCAACATCCGCAACAAAACAAGTGTTTACTTGCCGCAGGACATTTGGGAAAACACTCAATATATTGACAAGGTGTTGGTTTACTGTTCTACCAGCAGAAACGAGAGTACCAAAACCTGAATGCAAGGTATCGACAGAACAGGGCTTTCTTGCAGGAGCAAATGAGAATGTTTCAAAGAGGAAGGAAAGGGCTGGAGGAGGCAGGACCCTGCCCAAGAGGACAGGACCACCTAGATGGCACAGTGGCAGCCTTCCCAACGGGAAACCGCAGGACAACACTGGTCACTGAGGACACAGGAGAGACCAGAGGAGAGGCTGCACAAGCAAAATCAGAGAGGGACACCTGGACAAATCACAACAAAACATCCACATGTGACCAGCTTCATAACGCTGCTGAGCTCCATTTGTTCCTTCCAAAAAGAAATTTGGATCACAGCTCAGCCACTTCAAAATACCTAAAAATGCTGAATGCTGTTGAATGGTCAATGGAGAAAATACTCAAGTATATTTTTATCAGCTCTGTTTCTCTTCAATAGCTCACAGTATGAGCACAGAATGATGTATCATGATGCACCATTTAAGGTCTTGTCAGCAAAGGAGGAAGAATGTAGATATCATGATAGGGTATGATGAGGTTTAAGAAGAGAGTGATAATAACATACTGGGGTCTCTTGGTGAGTCTGTAAATTTCTGAGTGTGCACAGGAAGGTGCTAGCTCAAACCAAACCCAGGTCCTGCTGGACACATCCTGGGGATTCAGAGTAACTTAGTCGGGTGAGCCCGTTGAGTTTATCCTCATGGTAGACCAAGGAGGTTCTGGACACTAATTCACTCTAAGGAAAGTGAGTGAGGGGCACAGTCCTGGTGAAGAACAGCTCCACAGCAGCAGAGGGGAGGGTTCTTCCGGGGGCACTGGGCGGACCACTTCAACTCATCCACCCGCCCACGTGTTCGATGGGTTTCCCAGAAACTGGTGCAAAAGACTGTTCCCTTACAAACTTGTAAGAATTTGGAGGCAAAAGGCAACTCTGCAATGCAATTGTCTTAAGTTTCTTTGTTTATTTAAAGCATCATAACCTCAGGTTCCCTTTTAGCCATCTGTGTTTTTTTCAGGCTATCCAACAGACCTGGGGTTTGGAGGAATAGCAAATCCTGAAACCAATACTCAAGTAGCAAAATCCTTAACAGGATGGTGCACACCTAATGCCTGAGCCAAAGAAAAGCAACTTGAAATAACTTAGATCTCCACCTATCCATGACAGCCCTGAAATTAACTTGTAAATATTATGCTGAATTCAAAATATTTTTCCAGTTATGCTTAGGAGCAAACTATTTCCATATAAAAAATCCAAATGATCATGTATTCATTAAAATTTTTTTTAAAAACTATTTTTTAAACATTGCCCTTCTGTGGGACTTCTATAGACTCGCAAATGACAGAAATGTAGCCTAATTTATTCCTAAAAGCTTACTTTGTCATTTCCAGTAAGATTTTAGTTCTTCTCCCTAAAGGCTTTGGGGAAATAAGGAAGTTCTACTGCAATAATTAGGAACTTAACAGCCATAAATTGTAAGATTCCCAATCTCAGACTTCAATGTCCTCAAGGCCTCACCAACTGTCCTGTCCTCAGAAGACTGGGAATCCCTGTGTTAAAATCCTTCCTTCCTTCCTGAATCATTCACCAGCTTCATAATCTGGGTCAGGTGTTCCTTTCCAAAGCTCTTTTTCCTTAAGTAATAAAATATGGGTAAATAATAAAATCGCTCCAAGCCAGAGTTGTGCAAATTAAATGAGATGGTGCATATATCAGATGATTGTGTTATGTAAGATAGCCTTTGTTTAGCATTTGCAGAAGACCACATTAATAAACCAGCCATTTTCCAAATAGCTAAGCTAGAGTTCTTTTCCAAATTCCCTTACTGCTACTATATTGGTGGTGGTGGTGGTGTCGTTGTTGTTGCTGTTGTTTTGAAACGGAGTCTCGCTCCATCGTCACCCAGGCTGGAGTTCAGTGGCACGATTTCAGCTCACTGCACCCTCAATCACCTGGGTTCAAACAATTCTCCAGTCTCAGCCTCCGGAGTAGCTGGGACTACAGGGGCCCACCCCCACATCCGGCTAATTTTTGTATTTATAGTAGAGTCGGGGTTTTACCTTGTTGGTCAGGCTGGTCTCAAATTCCTGACCTCAGGTGATCCACCTGCCTCGGCCTGCCAAAGTACTACTATATTTCTTTATATTTAACCTTTTGGTGCAGGCCGTTCAGATAATATCCAGCAATATTATTATTCAAAATAGACACAATCTACATAGATGAACTAGGTGGGGGAAACAGGTGGCTTATATTAAACACTTTTGTTGATAAAAATACCTTGTGAATTGAGTATTAAAAGTGATAGTTCTACCTAGTCAGGTTATTTGTGGTCATATAGTCACAGCCTTATTGAAACATGAGAGACAGGTGAAGTCAGGTGGAACCTGGTAACAGCTGTATTTCAAATGGCCATGCTCTGGAGCGAGGAGGCTGCGCACACTGGCGTGAATCGCCATCACCTGATTATTAAAATAAGCTCCGGTTTACGCAAATAGAAACACGTGTGTCAAAGGCTGAAGCCGTTTTGATCAGTATAAAGTCTTCAAACACTTGTGGACGTAATGAAAAAGAACGTGAGTTCTGAGCTCTGCCCGGCTGTACAAAGAGAAAAACGATCTCCCACACGCGTGGACGGTGCCTCTGCTACAGTTAGGGTGAAGATCCGCCGCCTCAACCACTTCACCCTGTTCAGGAGACCTTTCTAAAAGGGATTGAAATGGGGAAGCCGAAAGCTCGAGTCCATTCCATTCCAAGTTCCTGGAGCCTGCGGTCAGGACTCTGTAAAGAAACACCGTTTTATAAAGCTAAGCTTCAGAATAAAATAAAATTCAGCGCTCTGTCCCCGGGAGCAGTGGCTTCAGAGAGCCCGGTGTGCGCAAAGCCTTCGGAGCGAGGGCAAACTGCGCACCCTGGGGGAGAGGGGCCGCCCCGCGAGTCCCCCCGACGGCCAGCTGAGAGCCCGGGAGGGAGCGGTGGGGACCCGTCGCCCTTGCAAAAGGTCCGCGCTCTGGTTCGGGTCCCACAGCGCCGCGGCGGTAACCTCCCCGCGCAGCTGATCTGGTTGAAGAGTTGCTGGAACCGAGCGGGGTTTGCGGTACCGGGAAGGAGGCGGCAGCGCCCGCCTACCGCCCGGGCAACCTGGGGCTTTGAAGCGCCGCAGGGGCGAGGAGGGGGAGGGGAGGAGAAACTTGTTCTACCAGACCCTGCGAAGTGAGCTGCAAACTTTCCCCAGCATCTCTCAGACTCCAAGTAACTTTCCTGCGCGAGCCAATGGCAAGCTCCAGCAGCGGCCAGGGAGCCTTCCCGCACAGATCCGCCCCAGCACTGGCGGGGTGGAGGCCACTGGGGCCCGGCTGCCGCCAAGGCTCCAGCAGGGCCGCGGGACACTGGGACCCCCGGGCCCCCCACCCTCCCTCGCGCGTCTCGGCCCGGCGCCCGCAGTGCACCTTTGCATAGCAGAAGCAGATGAGCAGGAGCGGCAGCAGGTAGCCGAAGACGAAGGTGCACACCACATAGGCCTTCTTGTGGCGAGGGTCAGGCCACTGCTCCCAGCAGAAAGTCTGGTTGCTGGCGCGCGGCTGGAAGAGGCCCTGGTGGTAGGCCACGGGCGAGGCCATGGCGATGGACAGCGCCCAGATGCAGCTTACGCCCAGCAGCGCGTTGCGGGACACCCTGAGGGAGGAGGAGCGCCGCGAGTGCACGATGGCCACGTAGCGGTCCACGGACATCGCGGCCAGGGTGAAGATGCTGACCAGCATGGACACGGTGAAGAAGTAGTGTATGAACTTGCAGATGAAGGCGCCCAGCACCCAGGTGGGCAGCGCGTACACCGTGGCCTGGAAGGGGATGCAGAAGAGCAGGTAGGCCAGGTCGGCGATGCTCAGGTTGAGGATGAACAGGTTGGTGGTGCTCCGCGGCTTGCCCGGCTTGCTGCGCGCCAGCACTGTGATCACTAGGCTGTTGCCCAGCACGCCCAGCGCGAAGATCAGGCCGAACACCACCAGCGTGACGAAGTTCTCCACGCCGATGCCGAACAGCGGCCCGGGCTCCGGGGCTAAGGTCTCCGGCCAGCTCGCGTTGCCCTCGCTGAGGTTCCCGACCGCCAGCTCCATGGCCCGCGGGGCTGCCTGGGCGAGCGGCGGGGCGCGCGGGGAGGGAGGGCGGGTGCCTGGCGGGAAAGTAGGCGCCGGGGGTGGTCGGTAGTCCCGGCGCAGAGCACGGAGAGCGCGAGTTTAGGAGTCTGAGCTTCCCCTGAGGCCCACGCCAGCGGGCGCGGGGATTGGGCGGCCGTGCCTGAAGGCACCGTCTTTGCGCCGCGACCTTCTGAGAGAGGGTGTGGACGGGAGCCTGGAGCCGGACCTTCTCGGGAAGGGACGGTGGTCTTGACAGCCCTGGGGTCTCCTACCCGGGCGCCTCCGCCCGCTACGCGACCACGGAGCCTGGGAAGAAGGATCCGCCGGCTGCAGCGGCGCAGGTGGAGGGACCCTTCTCTCCGCCTTACCGCTCCAGATCTTCGCCGGCCGTTTTCCCTCGCTCCCGGAGCGGCTGCGAGCTGCACCTGTTGCTCAGAGCCGCTCCTTCCCGCGGCGCTTCCCCGCACTGCCGAGCGCGCAGCAGCGCACCGTGAGGCTCCTGCAGAGAGGGCTCCCCGCGCCTCCCGCGCCACCTCCCCAGTGGGCTGGCGCCTGCGACTCCCTCCCGGCTTTTCCAGGGATTCCGAGTTGTCCACAGGGCGAAAGCTCTTTTGGGGGACTTCCTGGTGGTGGATAGAGACGAAGACAGCCTGGCTGAAATCCGCGCCCCCTAGAAGTCACGGTGCGCCAGCAGAGACTGGACGGATTCTCGCGGGATGGGTCGCCGCCCACCTCCCGGCTGGAACCCGCGCGCGCTCGCCTCCGCGGGGTGCGGACCTGCACGGCTGGCTGAAGGCGGGGCTGCCAGCTGCCGCGGGCCAGGCGGGCGGGCGAGGGAAGCCGGGCGCTCTAGAGCGCGCCGGGGGGGAGGCGGGGGGTTCGCGGGCCCCCTCACCCATCAGTGTCCGTCCTCCTCCTCCTCCCCAGGGTGGCTGTCCGTGGGAAAGTCTCTGTCCCGGGAATATCTCCAGGAAATCGAGGCTGGCGCCGCTCCCTGGAGTTTTGTAAAACCGGCCGCCTAATCCCACCCTCAACCCGCGGCCTGCTAGAGAGGAGAGAAGTGCGAAGGGAAAGGGCTGTGTGGGCTTCTCTATAGATGTGGATGACATTGAAGGGGAAGGCTGTGTACACCACTCAACCTCACATCATTTTTGCCTTGCATTACTCATCTGAGGCCATAAACTGCAGCAATGACAAAATATTTTTAAAGTGAAAGAACGTGCTTAGTATCTTACTGCGGTAAATGTAGATTTGCCAGAAAGAAATTAAGCCGTTTCGGTATAGCAGGGCTAGTCCCGTTATCTTTGTAACCTTGGTGGTTCCCAGCTAGAGAGCTGACACTGATTCATTTGTGGTGATTTGTCTGTTTCACTTTCAAAAACACCGATGCGTTTCCAGCATTCTCCATCTGGTGATTGTCCATTCTGCGCGGACACCGTGCCTGAGGACATGGGTAATCCAAAGACCAAAGAGGGCAGGGGCTCTTCACCTTAGAAAAACAAGATCCTACAACTCCCTATCTTGCTAGCTCTGTTCTGCCTCATTTCCAGATAAATCTTGATGCAGTTCATTGAACATCTGTGTATTTTATGAACATCTATGTATTTTATCTGCATTCATCGCTAGGGAGTCCCTTGCAAGGGAATTGTTCTATTCACACACATTTTCTGAAGACAAAATTGGGTGTAAGCAACCTGCCAAGAATGCGCTGACCTGCCCTGACCTGAGAGAATGTCTTGAAACTCCGTTAGGTGATCTTGCCAATCCGCATCGCTCTTTTTCCCGAGATGCTCTCCCACCCAGGCTTTCAAGGTATCATGTGGTATCGGACACCTCTGTTGCATTGAAAGTTAGTAGTAATATGATTTGGAAGAGTTTTTTAAAAATTATGAACTATTTTGACATGAAACAGATATAATTATATTGCATACCAATGTACCCACCCATCCAGCTTTGAATAATTTTTAAATATTATCAATGGAGTGGAAGTCACTTTTGTATACTTCCCAGTCACAACCTCCACTTCTCCTACTATCTCCAAGTAACCTAAATTTGTTGTCCATTAGTCATTTCTTTATACATTTTTGGCATATGCATATGATCTTAATATATTGTAGTGAGTTTTCTTTTGTTTGCTTTAACATTATGTAGTTGATATTATGGTACATGTTTTGTTTTTGCCTTAAAGTATAATTTGTCTGTTATTGCTATAAGTACACCAACATTCTTTGCATTTGCCTGTTACATCTTTTGCAGCCTTCCTGTGTTATGTCCTGCAATTTAAAGTTATTGCTTTAATATAGCACATAACTGAATTATTTTAAAACACAATTTTAAAATCTCTAGTTTTTAACTGGCAAGTTTAGGTCATTTATACTTATTACTAATCTATATGGATTTTTAACATTTTATTTTGTACTTTTTTTGTTTCTGTGCTTCTATTCTTTTTTCATGACATCTTTTGAATTGCATTTTAAAGTGTTTTCTCCCTCCCTTCACATTCTTGGAAAAGGAAGATATGGCCTACTTTTATTATTTTACTGGTTACCCTTGAGTGCCTACTATGTGCCAGGAACTATTGTAGGTTCTGTAGAGCAATTAACACAACAAAGTTCTTTCTTTTATGGATTTTACATTACAGACACGACATTTAAAAATAAAATAATGACACATGTGGTAAACACTGATATAGTTTAGATATCTGTCCTCGCCAAATCTCATATTGAATTATAATCCCTAATATTGGAGGTGGAGCCCATGTGTTAAGCCCTGAAATTTTTGGAACTGTTTTTTTTTTTTTTTTTTTTTTAATTGCAGCAAAACACAGCCTATCCTTAGCAATGCTCCAAAATTTTGGCTAATAAATCTGTCAAAAGTCCTGCTGGCTACAGTGGCTTTCATATCTGTTTAGCACTGTAATTTTCTGCTTCATTTTTGGAATCCAAAAATGTCCCCAGTTCATCAAAAGCTTGTTTATGGACTCAAGATGCTGTCTTAAAAAGCCTAGTAAGGCTTTTCAGTACAGAGTATGTAATATTGATGGAAAATGATGTCTGGAAAGTGTTTTTTTCCAAGAATTTAATGCTTTATAGCAAATATATTGGGATTGAGTCAGAAAAATATCTCCAAGAGGAAAATGTAAAAATTTCATGAGAACATGAAGAAACAAATCTCAAAAACCAATAAAAAACATCCAGGCCTCATGTCCAGGTCCTCAGGATTGCTATATCCCCCTATTGTGGAGCATCCTAGAATCTGGAGTTTTTGTGGGTTTGTTTTTTCCTTTTTTTAAGACAAAATCTTGCTCTGTCACCCAGGCTGGAGTGCAATGGTGAGATTTCAGCTCACTGCAACCTCCACTTCCCGGTTTCAAGCAATTCTCCTGCCTCAGTCTCCCAAGTAGCTGGGATTACAGGTGCCCGCCACCACGGCCGGCTAATTGTTTTGTATTTTTAGTAGAGATTAGGTTTCACCATGTTGGCCTGGCCGGTTTCAAACTCCTGACCTCAAGTGATCTGCTCACTTCGGCCTCCCAAAGTGCTAGGATTACAGGCGTGAGCCACCGCGCCTGGCCTGGAGTTTCTTTCCATGGGTTCCATTATGTTTGTTCTGTGCGATCAAGCGCCATGGGAAAAACAAAGGGGACTTGGACCAATGAGCAACTGGTAGAATGATCACCTGGATCTTAGAGCAAATGTGAAGATGGGCTGCAGTTTCTCCATCCCACAGGATGCTGTGTCACCATCTGACACAGAGCTCTGTCCCGAGTGCCTCTGTGCTGACCCCGTGACTCCCTGAGCAGCCTTGTAGCTTGCAGCAGGGCCCTTCCTTCTGGATATTGTGCCATGTCCCTGGAACTCCTGGCTCCCCGCTCCCTGCGCTCCCAGGAGCTGTTCCAGTCAAATGGACTCTTAGGCGTCCTAACATACCCTGCTCTTCCTTAATTTTTTTGCCTTCCTACATGACAGACTACCTGTGTGAATGTCAGTTTTCATTTTATTACACCTAGCATGTTTTCACTCGTCGTTCAAGTCCCAGCTGCAATGTTACTTCATGTCCAGAGTCCTTCTGGTTACCCGTTAGGGCGCGTCACTGCTTCCTCTATATTCACAGAAAACTCTGTCCTAGCTTCCCAAAGCACCCTCACAATGCTCTGTAACTTCGCATGTAACTTAGCATCTTGCAGTCCCAAAACCTGGGAGTCTCTCCGGGGCACATTGGGGTCAGCTCCAGGCAGCTGCTCTGGGTCTCCGGAGGTCTCCCACACCGTCAGGCACCGGCTAGGGAAGGGTTTTGCGGGGTGGATGCCATCGGCATCCTCCCTGCTTGTGCATGGGCCCCGTGTGTCTGTGAGGACAGATGCAGGTGCAGGGCCAGCCTGGGGACCCAGCTGCTCCGGTCACCTTGGAGACGCAGGCAGCCCACTGGGTGGATGAAGCACACTCCTGGGGTCTGAGGGCAGCTGCACAAGCGTTGCTGGAGCCACAAACTCCTGGGGATTTTGCGGGGCAGGAGTCCACCGTCACCTCTGCCACTGACCCAGCCCCCTGGCTTCCCAGCCAGTCCCTGCCGGGCCCTCCTGCCCTCGCATCCAGCCCCAAGAGTATGGCACAAGCACCAGCCTTGGGTGTCCACTGCACCCCTCCCCCCATCAGTCTCTAGGATGTTCCAGGCTCCACACAGGGACCACTGTTCCAGCAAGGTCACTCTCTGTGGTTTTAAACAGCAGGTTTTGGAACTCACAGCAAAGCTTGGACTCCATTCCCTTACCCCCACCTCTGGCACTGGCGCCTGCTGTCATTTTCCCCCTGAGGGACATAATCCTGTCTAGTAGTGAAGTTTTAGTGATATACAGGGTGTGAAACAAAAGTAAAATATCTAGAAAAAATGGAAAAGGAAGCATTGCAAGTATTATCTGGCCACATTCATTTAACCATCTCCATACTCTGAAACAGCAGACACATTCTTCATCTTTGCATCCCAAACTAGCATGTGACCATGCTAATGAATGAATAGTAATAAACCGGCATTAACCAAGTCATTAATAATTAGCAATAATTTTGAAAGTGTCTTATGTGCTATACTGTAGGAAATATGTTCACTATCTCATCGAATTCTTATAACAACTCTATAAAGTTGGGGTTGTTTTCACCATTTTACAAGCAAACAGCTAAGTCTTGGAAAAGTTAAACCAACCTTAGGACTCATGCACATTTTTGTTTGTGGTGATGAGATTTAAGCTGGATCAATTTCAGTCCACATATGATATTCTTAATCTTTATACTGTTGTAGAATATTTAGTATATACCTATGTCAGTCAAAGTACAGTGGGAGATGATATCCTCTGAAACAAATTCATGGAGAGTCATTCCCTGTATAGAAAATACCTGAAGCAAGTACATATTTATCTGCCCAGCATCCCTACCTCTGAGAAACACAGTTTCACCATTCTGTGGTAAAGCAGATTCATCCCCAGATGTCCCCCCACTCGTGGGAGGATGTAGCACTGCTTCATCATATACAGTATATACATATTGTATATACATAATGCATCTCAGCTTTAGAAATCAGCATCTACCCGGGCCCAGCCAATCCAAACACTCCACAGGTTAATCTTCCCCTGACATTCCAAACTGCCACATCTACAAAAAGTTAGAACTGTTGGCGGCTGCTTTTGTCACCATGTGAAGTAGGCCCCTTGAGGCCACCAGTCATGTGGAGGGAAGCCAAGTGAAAAGTGGAGATCAAGAAGCTCAGAGGACATCACTATAGCTGCTGGATCCAGCCGTGCCTGAAGACAGTCCCCCGCCTAGACTTGCCAGCCTCATGAGATAAGCTCCTGCTCTTCACAAGTGAATTTTAGTTAAGTTTCTGCAACCAACAAAAGGCCTGATGTAGCACTGCTTCATGAGAAATACACATAATGCATCTTAGCTATTCATTTATGTTCCAGTTGAGAAATACATAGGAAAGAAAAAAATGCAAAAATGATAAAAATTAAATAGGTACTTGGAACCAGATACTTCTGGTCTATTTTCCAGATTTAATACTTTAAATATTTTAATTTTTTATCTCTTTGCTTATTTATTTTTGAGACAGAGTCTTTCTCTGTCACCCAGGCTGGCATGGTTCAATCTTGGCTCACTGCAACTTCCAACCTCTACCTCCTGGGCTCAACCATCTTTCCACTTCAGCCTCCCATGGAGCTGGGACCACAGGTGCTCACCACAATGCCAGGCTAATTTGTGTACTTTCTGCAGAGACGGGTTTCACCATGTTGCCCAGGCTGGTCTCAAATTCCTGGGTTTAAGCAATTCACCTCCCCGGGCCTCCCAAAGTGCTGGGATTACAGGTATGAGGTACCATACCCAGTTTCTTCTTATTTAGATTTAAGGTAATCACTGTTTCCCTTAACTTCACTAAGAAAATAAAGAATAGTAAGGGGTCACACATTTGAGAGAGATCATTGCTTCAAAGATTTTTTCTGTATTCATTCATTCATTCATTCATCAAAGGAATACACTTAAATTTAAATCGTAACACAATTCCTTCCTCTAGGCATGAAATATGGGAAATTTACACCAAGAAAGGATTATCCTGTGCAGCTTTTCCTAAACAAGCATATCTTACTGACATGTGTGATGAATGCACAAAAAGGGGCATGAGTCAGATGTCTACAGAGTGGCAGATCTTCACAAGTTCTTCAGTGCTTCAAGAAAGCTGCATTCACACACCTTCCATAAAATGCAGTGTTTGGGGATGGTGGTGCTGCAAGAAAATGGAAGATGCAGAAAGCAGGGGCCTTACGATTAGAGTCCTCTGCATTTCCAGAAAGGGACTGTGTCCCCTAACACAAAAGCTGGGTGAGACAGAAACAAGGCACCTCTGAATAACCAGGGCTGCCTCCCAAAGCTCCTCATCAATCTCAAAACCCAGTAAAGAAAGAACTGGAACAGCTGTGAGTGTCTTTCATGAACTGGCTTCTAACTTCTGACTGCTAATAAATCCCAGAGGTGGGGGTCTACCTTACATTATTCAGCACATTATGGATAAGCCCAGTGGCTTGTCACCTACTGCAGCTTGTAAATGTTTTCTGGCTAATGAAGCTGAAGAAATGGCCTATCTTCCACTCACATAGCTGATGTTTTATCTTTCAATATAATATTGGAACTTGTCCATTCTGAACAACACATTTGACTTCTTTATTTCCCTTCTTTAAAGTCCATTTGGATTCCAATATTTAAAGGATTTATCGATTTCATCTATCCAAGTCTATTTATAAGTTTACTTCCTACCTATCCCTCTATTCCATTTCTAAGTTTTGCATTAAAATAATTAGGAGAGGGCTGGGCGTGGTGGCTCACGCCTGTTTCCAGCACTTTGGGAGGCTAAGGTGAGCAGATCACCTGAGGTCAGGAGTTCAAGACCAGCCTGGCAAACATGGCAAAATCCCATCTCTACTAAAAATACAAAATGTTAGCCAGGCATGATGGCAGGCGCCTGTAATCCCAGCTACTCAGCTCGCTTGAACCCAGGAGGCAGAGGTTGTAGTGAGCCAAGATCACACCACTGCACTCCAGGTTTTGTTTTCTTAAACTACAGAATAGATGTAAAGAATGAGTTAGCCTAGGCAACATGGTGAGACCCCTAACTCTACAAAAAAATACAAAAATTAGCCAAGCATGGTGGTGCATGCCTGTGGCCTCAGACACCTGGGAGGTTGAGGTGGGAGAATCATTTAGCCCCAGGAGTTGGAGGCTGCAATGAGCTATGATCATGTCACTATACTCCAGCCTGAGCAACAGAGAAGAACTCATCACAATAAAATAGAATAATGAGTTACAAAGGCTATGGTGAGATGGTTTTCTGACACGTTAAGGTGAGAACCTCATGGCCAGTCATCTGTTGAGTTTTAAAATATAGTTCCCATCTATTGTTTTGCTGTATAAATTTTACTCCCAGCAGTTTCAGATGACTAACATATCCAACTTTGGCCTCACAAAAAGGTAATGTGCAGTCCTTGGGACTCAGGCCCTTCAGAAGTTAAGGGAAATGAGGAGCAGAGTGAGGAAGGAATGGCCAGCCCACATGGTCCGGGAGGCCACGGCAGCAGCCCTGGGGGAGGGGCCCAGGCTATGGGTGTACAGGTTCCCCTTCCATCTCTTGGGGTGACCAGATCCAACATCAGGCCATGGGGGTGACAAAGTCCGGCAGAGTCAGAAGAATGAGAAAAGACAGTTTGAGAGAGAAAGTGGGACCAGGGACCATCGAGAGAGTGGAGGCTGTGAAGGCCCCGAGCTCTGGAAGCCCAGACTATTTATTGGTGATCAAACAAAGAAACAGGTGGTGAGAATGTGGGGTTGAAAGAGAGCGTTGCAGTAAGCACATGATTTACAGCTGTGATAGTTTAGCACACGTTCTGCTCCTTGAGATAACGAGGAGCAGGTTCTTTTAATTCAAGATACAATAGATCCTGGGAGAGAGCAAGAAGCAAGGAACCAGCAAGTCTAGACACATTCCAGAGCCACAAGCCCTGGATTCTATCCAAGCCACGAGCGGTTTTATGCCCTGGGCTTAGATTACAGTGTGTGAGGGTAGCCTTCCAGCCTTTAGCAGAGCTTGGTGTTCCAAAGGTCACGAGGGGTTTTAGACCCTGGACATGTTCCAAGACTTTTACATTATGTTAGACATGCAAGCCCTGCCTCAGCTTCTCCCAACAGCATTCCAGCCCCTGCAGAAACACATATCTGCCACAGGAGCTTCCCTTCTTCCTTCCTGCACTCTTGCCCTTGCCAAGGCTCCCGAGCCCTCAGCTTCCTTGCCCCAAGGCCCTGACAGTGGGGAGGGGCTGAGGGTAAACACCATTTCACATTCCATATGATCACGTTTGTTTTTCATAAGGAGAAACACATGTTATTTATAGGAAGTAATGTGTAATATGCTAAAATAAATAGCAAAATGATTTTTAAATGTTTTAGACATCATAGATTAATGGAGCTGGGGGTAAACAACCAATTTCTTCTGTCCTCTCTCTAACCCAGGGTAACCCCAACTGAGCTACTGTTCCAATTTGGGGCACTTACACTAGTTTCCTTTCTTTTGCCTCAGATGCTTTCTTGGTGAAACAGAAATAATAGTCCCTCCCCCATGGAGTTGTTCTGAAAATTAAATGAACTAATAGATGTAAAGTTCCAAGAACAGTGGCAGCATAAAATAAGCATGAAAAAATGCTGCTTTTAAGTTATCCATCCATTCAGCTTCTGAATGTTTGCATTTTAAGACACTTGCTTCTAACATTCTACTATTATAGTATTTTATTCCTTCTCTCTGTAGTTCAGCTGATTATTTTAAGATACTTGCACTCCTTGTGACAGAATTTTATCACATCTCTCCATATTTATGATGTAATCAGCTCTGTTAATGTGATGGACCAATAGTAAAAACACCACCGATTGCTGATCATTCAAAAACACTGACACATGGCCAAGCGCGGTGGCTCACGCCTGTAATCCCAGCACCTTGGAAGGCCGAGGCGGGTGGATCATGAGGTCAGCAGATCAAGACCATCCTGGCTAACATGGTGAAACCCATCTCTACTAAAAATACAAAAAAAAAATTTAGCCGAGCACGGTGGCAGGCTCCTGTAGTCCCAGCTACTCAGGAGGCTGAGGCAGGAGAATGGCGTGAACCCAGCAGGCAGAGCTTGCAGTGAGCCGAGATTGTGCCACTGCACTCCAGCCTGGGCGACAGAGCGAGAGTCCGTCTCAAAAAAACAAAGAACAACAAAAAAACAGACGCATTAAGATTTTCCTTTAGGATGGGTGTGGTGGCTCATGCCACCACATTGTATTTGTTGAATAGTATTCTGTTGGGTGAAATATATGTGCTTTGAACCTATTCCAATGTTTGATATTTATTTCACTGGAACATACTTCCTAGGGTCCAATTAAAATATACTTACTGCATGAAAATTCCAAGTTATATATTTAAGAGAATTTATAAAACACTGTAGCTTAGTAGAAAGATTATGAATTATGGAATCAGAAAAGTGTGGTTTAGAATGTATTTGTTCACACTGTAACTCTATAACTTTAGACAAGTTTATTTACAGAAATATTAAGAGTTCAAATAAATGATAGATTAACGTAGATAGTGTATCTAGTATTCTCTTAATCTTCAAAAGAATGTTATGAGGTCATTTTAATCTCTACTTTAGATAGTGGAAACTGCCCTAAACCTTATTTCTCCAAATGCAAAATGAAGATCGTTAACCCTAGAAGCTACAAAGTTGCAACTAAGAGGCTTACCATAGAGCTGGTTATATTATAATATTATTTGTTAAATGCTAGATATATTTAGTAAATGTTAATGTTTCTGCTGAAATATGGTGGATTAGTCCATTCTCAGGCTGCTAATAAAGATATACCTGAGACTGGGTAATGTGTAATGAAAAGAGGTTTAATTGACTCACAGTTCAGCATGGCTGAGGAGGCCTCAGGAAACTCACAATCACGGTGGAAGAGAAAGCAAATACTTCTATCTTCACATGGTGGCAGGAGAGAGACTGAGAGACAAAGTGAAGGGGGGAAGCCTCTTATAAAATCATTAGATCTCGTGAGAACTCATTATCATGAGAACAGTAGAGAGGAAACCACGCCCATGGTTCAATTATCTCCACCTGGTCCCGTCCTTGACATGTGGGGATTATTACAATTCAAGGTGAGATTTTTGGGTAGGGATGCAGCCAGACCATATTGTACGGACAGATCAAAAGTGAAGGCTGTGGTGTGGTCAACATAAGAATATAATGACATTGCATGCAAAATAGTGTCAATGTGTACTTTACAGACAGTTAAAACCCAAAACTTAGCAACGGTTACTGATTCATTATCAACAAATGCTGAGGAAGGCAACTTTACACCTATAGCCTTTAACTTTGTTGGTAATTTTTCCAAAACTTCATCCTTTTATATATTCTCACCTAGTCAATCATCCAGGTTAGAATGGTATATTGGAGGAGGGCAACATAATTCAGACCCAAAATGGTCAAAGCTAACTTAACAATGGACACTTACGCTAACGACCGCTAAAACAAAAACTATGCAAGAGCCAGCAGGGATTCTGGGTTGATATTATTGGCTGGTGTGCTAAGTTGGAACTGCAACCTCTTATGATGGTCTTTGTTCATCTTGAGAAAGTACTAATTGTATATGTATCTCTAAGTGGAAGGATTTAGGTACAATATCTAGCAAAGAAGAAACATTAGGGCAGGTGATAACAATTGGGAAGTGATGGTGACAAAGGGCCCACCAAGTTGTCTCATTTCATTTCAAAGGATACTTGTCTTAAACAGGTGATCCATCATAGAATACTCATTCCTTAGGCATTTCCACTGAAGGAGGTTAAAGCACCAAGGTCTCTGGCACCCATCTGTCTTTGAAAGAACCACACCTGTTCTGTAATGCCCGGAACTATCAGCACCACCACCTCTTCTGTGGAATGGTCAAGATGCTGACCTTCAGCACTTCCTGCTCTCAGACCTGTCTGCCAGTTCAAGGCTTCCAACAATCAATCATTAAGAAGTTCCTTCCCTAGCCCTCCACCAAAAGCTGCTTAACCCAACCCTACCGTTGTTTGGTTGTCATTGAAGCCCACCCCACTTACTACCAGCCATTGATTCTCCTCCCAGCCACTGATTGCCTGGAAGGAAGAGCAGCCAGGTGCAGAAAGAGCAGAGGGTGGGCTCCAAGCTCCCTAATTTACTGCATCTGTTGCCCAGCCCGCTTTAACCACGATGGTGTAGGTCAGTGGCTCAGCAACTCCCCAGTCACAATCGATCAGGCAGCACTAAGGTGTAATGCCAATTTCTTTGTGTGTGGCATTTTTCACCACTCTGGACATTGTCCCCAGGCCGCTTTTTGCTGCAGCAATACAAGCGATGACAAAACATTGAGACTCAGAGGCCGTCAGCAAGAAGCACACACTTTCTGTCTTCCACATCTGCTTGCCACGTGGGCTTGGCTGCAAGTCAGTTCCACACCGCATTCTAGAGTCCAGTTGATAACACAGTCAGATGGGTGGGGAGGAGGAGAAGAGGCTGAGTCCGAAAGCACATTTAATTTGTTTGGATGCAGTGTGTGTCCATTCTGCTCACATAGCATTAGCCAAAGCAAGTCACACAAACAAGCCTCAGGAAACTCTTTGAGGAAGGCTGCTCCTTCCGTGTGTGTGGGAAGCCAAGAGCAAATATCTGCTGGCTGATACAATCCACTGCAGGCCTCTCTAGCTGTGAAATAGTTGCCTTCTATAAAGCAATGGAGACTTGAAATAACAGATGGCAAAATAAAGGCAGCTGGATGAGAATGATTGCTTTCTTGAAGGTATTGTCAATGAATATGACAAGCCCCACAAGGCAGAACTCTAAATCTGTTACTTGACATCATAACTCATCACCTAAGCATTGATTCATTCTCTTCTGTTTTAGTGTATCAAGTTACCATGGTATGCACGGCTTCCTATTAGGCATTTAGGAGCCGGAGAGGAGGAATGAAAAGACTGAGGCCACAGGGATGCCGCCCGCATGGAGCACCACTGGTGGAGTCTGGTCACAGGCCTACAGCCACTGTGTGCTTCTGCAGAACAGTGACTGCAGTCATCGTGTGTAAACAGTGCACCTGTGAGCATGACCACCGATGACAACTTACAAAGGCAGCTGTGCGGATGCTACTCGCAAACTGAAGGTGCTAAAGCCATGCAGTAATAAAGAGCATGGATTTGTATCAGGCACACCTGGACTCATGCCGCAGCTTCTACTGTGTGGCCTAGGGCAACCTCCTCGGTGTTTCTAGGCCTCACTTAATTCATCTGTAGAATAGGTTTGCTTTATTTATTATGAGAGATAGCACCTAGGAAGCATGCTGGGCATGGCACATGGTCATGCACAGAGCGGATTTGCAGCAGCATTTAGCACAGGGGAGCAGCAGGGGCAATGCCTGCAAGAGTGTGAGGGCAGCTGCAGCAGTGCCCCCAGGTCAGGGGGTGTGTCCTTTGTGGGGGCATCATGAGAAACACGTTGGCTGGAAGAGTGGGTGAGACACAGAACTCACCTCACACGAGTTTCCTAGTAGAAGAAATGCATATGGAAACCTAAATTTCAATTTCATAACCTGTAAATATAAGACCATGGTTTCCAAAGAGGAGTAAAAACTAGAATTTGTATGTAAATTAAAATATAAGTTGATATAGGAGTCTGGAATAGCAAAATTAATAGACATATTCCCCTTATTAAGAGAAGACAGACCTGGTCTACCTGCCAGATGTCACTTGGTGAAATTAATTATCCAGAAAATAAGTATATACGGAGATCTGGGCACGTTTCTTGACCTTTGTAGACAGGATCTGCAGAAATTGAGCTTCACCAAGGTGATCCTTCAGAACAACTGCATCAGATGTTTCCTGTTTTACTTTCCCCAGAGCTGTTTAATCAAAGTATTAGCCAGAAAGTGAGTCTGTTTACTATTACTAAAACGCTCAGCAATAAACCTGTTGAAAACTCAACTTCAGCCCATCAAAGCAAAACTTATGCATGAATAAAGAGTAACTGCTAAGGTGGTATAAAATTTCTGTTGAACCTAACAGCCTTTTTGCCCCTAAAACATGCCCTTTATTCAATGTTGAAGAAATTTTAACCATTAACTTCACTCTATTGGCTTTGAGGTCTTGATTCATTTTAAAACACAGCTTTTTGGTAGAACAGGAAAGGGAAATGGAGAAAGAGAGAGAGGTAATGAAAAAGAAGAAAAAAGAGGAGGAGGAGGAGGGGAGAAGATGCTTTATTGACAGTAAACATTAACTACAATATGGAAAAGGGGAGAGAGAGTAACTGTACAGAGAGGAAACCTGATAGACACTACCCCAGCTGGGTGATCAAGGTCAACATCCACAGCAATGTGTACATTCATTTATGAATTATTTATTGAATTATGATGAAAATGGCACTTCACCTCTGTGGTCTTCCTCACAAAAGCCCATAACCCCAGCATAAGCATGGGAGAAATATCAGAAAAAATCGGATTGAGAGCCATCCTCCAGTATACCTGATCCATGCTGCTCAGAATTCTCAAGTTTATCAAAACCAGGATAGTCTGAGAAGCTGTCAATGCCCAGAGAAGCCTAAAGACATATGACAATTAGATGTAAGGTGGTGTCTTGGATGACATCCTGGAACAAAAATGAGACATTAGGGAAAATCTAGTGAAGCCCAAATTAATAGTGGAGTTTAGTTTATAGTTAATAATAACCTATCAATATTGGTTCATTAGCTATGCTAAACGTACCATGATAACGTAAGATGGTAGGTAACAGGGAAGACAGTGCAGGGATCCTGGAACTCTGTTGCGTCTGCACAACTTCCTGCAAACCAAACACTGTTCTGAAATAAAATGCTTAATTTCTAAATGTGGGGAAGAAGTATGGCACAGGAGACAAATGTGGCCCCCTTCTCCTCAGTGTGCAAGCTAGCAGGCACCCCATCCTGAGTTGAATGTGCAGCAGACACAGGATGAATGATGCACAGCGTTAAGAAACAAACAGTCCCATAAAAGAAATTGAACCTAAAATTCATTGTTTACAGCGTAACCAACCTAATATGGGAATATAGAGATATCCCAGAGGAATTCACTCAAGAAAGAGGTTTGTGCATTTGGGCCCTGGGTTGTTTTATTTTTTCTATAGTCATCATTTCAAACCCAGATTCTCAAATATTCAGGAGGGAACTGCACATGTATATTCTCTATTCCAAAAGAGTGAAGGAAATCTTTCAAGTCTCTTTCAGAAAATTATTCTTGTTGCATGTTATAGAACTCATAAAGTGAAAACACAGGTGGAAATTCCCCTTTGATAAGAAGATAAGTTAAAATCATTCAAACAAAAAGCCATTTAAAATTTATCACACCAAGACTTTAGGTCCAGCAGTAAACAGTGGTACTCTGCTGCCTAGCAATGTGTTGGGAGTTGCTGTCAGCCACTGTGCTCCCTCACCTGCACAGCCCTCCACGGCCCCAGCTTGGGGAACATGAAACAGAAACAGCGCCCACACCTGACCCCAGCTTGGGACCAAGTATTCCATCCTCTCCCCTCCTTTCCACTTTCAAGTGCTCCCCTGTGTCTCCTGTGAAAGACACCAGCCGGCACCGTCCCTCTCAGAGGGTAATGTGAGCTTCAGAGCCTCGGTTTTAGTCAACCTTTACCCATGGAATCGTGTCCCATCCCTCCCCTAAAACGGCTGCCTGGGTCCCTGATGACCCCAAAGAGAAGGGCCGTCCCCATAGCCTGGAACAAAGACTCAGATTATTCTATGAGCAATAAATAAATTTCTCCCTGAATGAGCCATGGAAATATTGGGTCTATTTGTTACTGCAGGCAAGCATATCCCAGTTTTTATAATACCTCTTGGGAGAGGAGAAGATCACCCATTGTGTAGAGTGACAAGAATGAGGATTCACGGCAAAACATTGAGGAAAGATTTCAGGCACAAGAGCGTGGGAAACCAAACGAGTGACTTGAGAAGGGACAGTCACACACACAGGAAGAGCGCAAGGAAGAGAAACAGTGGACAGGGACAGAGGAGAGAACTTCCACACTCGGGCAGTTGGCAATGACCTTGAGTGCTCCCAACAGGCAGGGAAGGATGAAAATGAAATTACACTACTGCAGCAGGCAATTAAGTAATTGTTGATTAAATAAATGTCAACTTTAGTGGATTTTTTGAATAATTACATAGTATCCATAAAATTACTGTCCTACTTTTGTTTGCTTAATCCTAGAAGAATTTCTGATATCACTATATATTCTTGTTAGCTCTCATGTTTAATCTATTGAGTGATATCTGTTAATTTATCTAGTCATTTTCCTATTGTTAAATATTTAGATCACTTACAATCATAAAATATTGGAAGCAAGGTCACAATGAACATTTATGTTTATGGAATTTTTTTCTTGTGATAGTTTATCTCCTTAGGATAAATATCTTTAGAAGTATAATAATTTTATACATGATTTTTATAGCCAGTGGCAATTATGCCATCAAAAATTAAACAACAATTTCTATTATCTTCTGCTAATTTATCACATCTTTTCATTTATTAAAATAGTGTAACAATTTTATCAAAAGCTATTAAATAAATGTATCATGACCTAACGTTCTAACCAGCTTGTTACAATAAAGCTCAACTTAATTAATTCATGCATATTAATGTAATAATAACCTCTCTTCCTGCTGTTGCCAGGAACTGTTTAATAGGGCAACAGAGTATCATTGGGAATTATACACAAATGAAGGTTTCCTATATCTTAAAAGAAGTGGTACCTCAGCTCTTTCTCCCCCAGGCATATTCAGTTACCTTTTCCTCCATGAGATCATATACAGGAACATTTATTAGGGTTATTTTAAAACAGAAAACTCTAAGTGGGAAATAAAAACGGCCCATAATCCTTTTACCTGATAACCCATGTTGACATTTTGTAACAAATGAAAGTAATACATGCACATGATTAGAAAAATCAGATCATAATGGAAGGTATAAAACTGAATGAGTCTAGAATAGGCAAATTCATAGGGACTGAAAGCAGAACATAGGGTTCTGCTTACCAGGGTCTGGGGAGAGAGGAGTGAAGAGTCATTGGTTAAGGGATAGAGAGGTTCAATCTGAGAAGGTGAGAAAGTTCTAGAGATAGATAGTGGGAAGATTACACAACATCATGAATGTACATGACGTCACTAAGGAAAAAGGCAACTTTTTTTCACTTTTTAAAACTTTTTTTATTTCCACAGGTTTTTGGGGAGCAGGTGGTATTTGGTTACATGAGTAAGTTCTTCAGTGGTGATTCGTGAGAATTTGGTGCACCCATCATCTGAACAATACACACTGAACCCAACAGGTAGTCTCTTCTCCCTCACCCCAGCTACCCTTCCCCAAGTCCCTAAAGTTCACTTTACCATTCTAATGCTTTTGCATCTTCATAGCTTAGCTCCCACTTATGAGTCAGAACATGTGATGTTTGACTTTCCATCCCTGAGTTTCCCCACTTAGACTAATAGTCTCTAGTTCTATTGTGTGTATATTGTTCTATATATATTATATATATATGCACACCACAATTTCTTCATCCACTCATTGATTGATAGGCATTTGGGCTGGTTCCATATTTTTGCAATTGTCAATTTTGCTGCTATAAACATGCCTGTGCAAGTATCTTTTTCATATAATGACTTCTTTTCCTCTGGGCAGATACCCAGTAGTGAAATTGCTGGATCAAATGGTAGTTCTCCTTTTAGTTCCCTAAGGAATCTCCACACCGTTTTCCACAGTGATTATAATGGTTTACATTCCTACCAGGAGTGTAGAAGTGTTCAAAAAAAGGCAACTTATATTTTAAAATTGGGGATAAAAGTTTCCCTCCTCTAGTCTTTACCTTTCCCCAAAAAACAATCACTAAAATTGTTTGACAAGTATCCTTTGAGAAAAAATTACATTCACATAGTCCCTTATACATAAATATGTAGCATATATATTTTTTATTTGCGTGAATCAGATGATAGCTTATACAAAGATGTGGATTTTGCCTCTTTTTCCCTTAGTAATATTTCTTGACCACCAACAAATGGAGCCATACCTTATTATTTTTACCATCTGTATAACTGCTCATTATATGAATTATTATAATTTATTTAACTAATCTACTCTAGTCTCCTGGATATTTAGTTCAATTGTCCATATATCCATATGATATAGGACAAATGATAGATATTTCCAAGGGGCATTTGTGGAAATTTTTAAACAATAATGAGGCTAAGATGAAGGTAATAGTCCCACCTTAATAATGTTGACGTGGAATTGACATTGTTTATGACTGTGAAGATATGATCTAAATCATATATAAGCTGTATAATCCAAAGCAATTTTTAAATGACAATAACAATAGTAGTGACTAATCTAACATTAGGTCGGTAATAAATTTGACTAATAATAATATGGGTGGCTTTTTTTAAAGTGGTAAAGTCACTGGAAGTAATTCATTCCTCCCACGATACTCTAGACCTTAGTGAAAGGAACAGAACCAGAACATGGGGATAAGATGTGTTTCGAAGGCTTCATATACATCACCTGTGGTTTTACTAGCTGCACCCTATGACAAACTCTCCTTTTCCAAATACTTGATTGAGAAATAGCTCAAAAATGTTAATATTATTCAAAGTTCTCAGTTTTCATTCTGTGATGTTAGTTTTAGTCCAATAGGTAAAAGATAATATGTCACTAGGAAAAATAAAGTTTTCAATCAACTTTAAATATTTATGTCAATATTGCCTCTTTATTCTACCATTATTAAAAAGTTAAACTCTTTCAAGTTAAACAGAAATGATTTATTAATAATTCCCAAACTAAATTATACAGTCACAGCCAAATCCCAATAATTACAAGGGATTTCAGCCCTGAAGATAATTGCTATATTCTTTCAGTTTCTTTCTGCTCAGCTTATCAGAATCTGCCCTCTAATCTTCCCCCTGCATTTCTCCTTCACAGGTTTTACAAGCCACAGTTACAGAGGCAACAGGAGCATTTCTATTTCAGAACAAATTCCAGGATAGTAACTTAGATGAACAAATAGCATGGTTAATTTTGACATTCAAGATTGTGTGTTTCTAGCAAATAGCTAATTTTTTTAAAACTATTAAAGAATATGCATCTCATTTGCAACCTCTAATAAGTCTCTCCCAAATTGCGATAAAATAGAAGCCTTTTAGCAGCACTGGATATGAAGACTGGGAAGTCAAATTAATCTCAGAAATTTGAAGGAAATAAAAATAAGCAGATAAACCTAAAGATTTTATGAAACAGCCTCAAAAAACGGAAACTACCTTAAAAAGGAAGTGGAGTTGGCACAGCCTGCATAAATCCCAGCCCCTCCTCGTGTAAAGAAACAAAGGTAAATCAAACTAGAAACATGGACAGATATTCCCCACAGTACTTTAAAAAAGTACTCCCTCTTCTCACTACTTCTAGCCATTAAACACCATCTTTCTTATTCACTCACAGCAGATTCCAGACTTTTAAAATCTAGAAAAGGAATAGGAGCAGATTGAGGCAGAAAGAGAAGGATGTAGTACCCTGAACGTGCACGGTGTAGCCTCCACAGGTAAAGCTCGTGGGTTGGTGAAAATGCTTGAAATAACTTGATAGAAAAGCAAGCTGGGATTTTTAATTGTCAAAATCTTCATAAACTCTAAGTATGAAAGAAACATAAATTATGGTTAGAATATGATGCATCTCAATAAATCCCACGGGGACAACTTAAGATAAATTCAGAAGCAGATTAAAAGCTCTCAGGAACTATGTGGATATGCCAGAAAAAAACATATTATCACAACCGGGATGGAGATAAGGGGCCTAGAGCCTCACATGCACTGGCCAAGCTCGTCTCAACTTTGAGTTTGAGTAAAGAAAAAACAAGTATAATGAAATTGAGAAACTGGCACTCCCTATACATCATCAGTCTCGAAGAAGCAATCCAGTGTAAATGGGTCATCAGAGATCATCAGCTATGTAAAGACAAGGGGGTAATATGGAGGAGAAAGATGAACAAAAACTGACAGAAAAAAAAAAACAGAGATAACTCAGAGAACAGAAAGAAAATAATTTTAGTTAACATTCTAATATATTCAGGAAGATATTACTTTCACAAAATAAAATCAATATGCTCTAAAATGGAATAATCAGAGAACAAAAAGGGTCTTGGAGTCTAAAATATGCTTATAACTTTAAAAAAAAAAAAAAATAGAGTGAGGGAGGAATCCCAGAATGGAAGAGAAAAAAAAAAGGCAAGAATAAGAAAGACAGGAGACATAGCATGAAGGCGCCATCTGTGTCATCCCCCAACTGACTAACAGCAGACCTCGAAAGAGAAAAAAGGAGATGAAGAAATTGCCAAAGACATAATAGAAGGAGGAGAATCCCTTGAGCCTGGGAGGCTGAGGCTGCCGTGAGCAGAGATGGCGACACTGCACTCCAGCCGGGGCCATAGAGCGAGACCTTGTCTCAAAACAGTAGTAATAGAAGAGACTTCCTCCACACATCTGAAGAAGAACCGAAGTTTTCAGATTGAAAACATTCACTCCGAGACAACATGAATTTTAAAAGATTCACGTCCAGAAACATTCTGAAGCAATTTGAGACCAGCAAGAGAAAATGGCAGCTTCCGGGGAGACGAAGACGCCTCCGGTGTGTGACCGAGAAAACGGCCTGCCTTGACCGCGGTTCCAGCAACACACGGGACTGATCTGAACCTGCTCTACGCCCAAACAAGCTATCAATCACAGGTGAGGCTTAAATGAAGACACTTTAAACTACAGAATAATGCAGAAACTGCACCCTTTCTTGTAAAACTGAAGATGTTATAAAGGGCTACAGTGTATTATTCATGAAACATGATACAGTGCCAAGCTACTGTAAGTTCGATTCTGGACACATTTGAGGATGTGTGAGATATATATTTTTTCTTGTCAATAAAAGAGAGAAAACACAACCAGAAATTTACAGGAGAAAATTAAAACTCTACCATGGCATAACTTCAAACAATTGATGGAAAATATGTTTAAGGGAAAGAATTTGCGTGGTGAATTCTTGGAGCATTGTCTTTTTAGTAACGCAGCTTGCCTACAGACCATTTGTGGCTGCTCTTATAATGCAGAGGATAAAAGCATGGAACCTGGACTCTGGCCATTGAGATTCCACCCCAGCTCTGCCCTTCACATCTGAGAGACTTTGAGGAAGTCATTTAAACCCCATTTCCATCAGTTTCTTCGTTGGCAAAAGGGGGATGAAAATAGCAGTATCTAAGTCATGATGTTGCTCCACCGCCAAAACGTACAAAGACAACATCAAAATGTTCACTACGCCTCCCTACGTAACATTGTATTAATGAGGACTGTCAAATCAAATTAATCTCAGAAATTTCCCCAAAAAAAAATCACTAAAATTGACAAGTATCCTTTCAGAAAAAAATTACACGCATATAGTCCCTTATACATAAATATGTAGCATATATATTTTTTATTTGCATGAATCGGATGATAGCTTACACAAAGATGTGGATTTTGCCTCTTTTTCCCTTAGTAATATTTCTTGACCACCAACAAATGGAGCCATACCTTATTATTTTTATCATCTGTATAAATGCTCATTATATGAATTATTATAATTTATTTAACTAATCTACTCTAGTCTCCTGGATATTTAGTTCAATTGTTTGTCCGTATGTCCATACGACATAGGACAAATGATAGATATTTCCAAGGGGCATTTGTGGAAATTTTTAAACAATAATGAGGCTAAGATGAAGGTTAATAGTCCCACCTTAATAATGTTGATGTGGAACTGACATTGTTTATGGCTGTGAAGATATGATCTAAATCATATATAAGCTGTATAATCCAAAGCAATTTTTAAATGACAATAACAATAGTAGTGACTATCCTAACATTAAGTCGCTATTAAATTTTACTAATAATAATATGGGTGGCTTTTTTTAAAGTGGTAAAAACCACTTTAATTAATTAATTAATTAATTTGACTTGCCAGTCTTCATTAAAACAGTGTTACGCAGGGAGGCCGAGTGAGGGTTTTGATGTTGTCTTTGTACCTTTTGGTGGTGGAGCAACACCATGACTTAGATACTGTTATTTTCATCCCATTTTGCCAATGAAGAAACTGATGGAAATGGGGTTTATATGACTTCCTCAAGGTCCCTCAGACGTAAAGGGCAGAGCTGGGGTGGAATCTAGATGGCCAGAGTCCAGGTTCCATGCTTTTATTAACATTGTATTAATGTTATGTAGGGAGTATTAGCAAACCTTAGTAACTTAGAAGCAAATGCAATCCTGTGTTATAGCAAAGAATGATTCATTCAAAAATGTTTGTCAAACAAATGCTTATTGATCAACCACAGTAAGTTAGGCTTATTACTGTAATCCAAGAATGGTTTGTTTAATAACTAGAAACAGTTTAATCTAATTCATTACATCAATAAAAATAATATAATGACTAAGATTTTTTAAAGGTTGTAGGAAAAATAAATCTCCGTTTCTTATTTTAAAAGACCTAATAACATTCCTTAACATGATAAAGAACATATATAAGACCAAGAGACATTATACTACATGGCCAAACACAAGATATTCTCACTGAAATCAGAAATGTACCACAGGCATTATTACCAAACATTATTTTGTGTGTTATTACACAGAAAAATAATAACATCACACAAATTTTCACCATCGAATTCACCAGGAAAGCAAAAAACCAAGTTTGTCAATAATATAGATTAACAGGAGCTCTTAAATTGCTAGGAGAGCAAAATGAAGCAAATGTTCTGGAAGTCAGATTGCCAAAATATACCAAAAGTCATAGGATTACTCCTTTTTGGCACAGCAATTACAATTACAGCAATTAATTCTAAGGATAAAAGCCAATGATACACACAAAGATTTATTATTAAGCATGTTTATCTGTTCCTGCCTTAGTTTGCTAAGGATAATGGCTTCCAGCTCCATCAATGTCCCTGCAAAGGACATGATCTTGTTCTTTTTAATGGCTGCATAGTATTTCATGGTGTATATGTACCACATTTTCTTTATCCAGTCTATCATTGATGGGCATTTGGGTTCATTCCATGTCTTTGCTATTGTGAATAGTGCTGCAATGAACATACACATACATGTGTCTTTGTAATGGAACAATTTATATTCCTCTGGGTATATACCCAATAATGAGATTGCTGGTTTGAACAGTCTCTCTCTCTTTAGGTCTTTGAGGAATTGCCACATGGTCTTCCACAATGGTTTAACTAATTTACACTCCCACCAACAGTGTATAAGCATTTTTTTCCTCTATAACCTCACCAGCAAATACCACATGTTCTCAAGTATAAGTGAGAGCTAAATGATGAGAACACATGGACACACAGAGGGGAGTAACACACACTGGGGCCTACCAGAGGGTGGAGGGTGGGAGGAGGGAGAATATCAGGAGAAATAGCAAATGAGTACTAGGCTTAACACCTGGGTGATCAAATAATCTGTACAACAAACCCCCATGACACAAGTTCACCTATATAACAAACCCATGCATGTACCCTGAACTAAAAAATAAAAAAAAAAAAAAAAAAAAACAACAACAATAAAAACTCTTGCTCTTAAAAAAAAAAAAAGATTTGTTTATCAAAGATCTAATTGGTATGGTCAAAATTACAAACTAATCCATTTATTAGCTGTGAGTTTTTTAAATAGCTGTTTAATTAAATGGAATATGGTTTAGTCTTTTTAAGGTCTGAAAACAATATCCTCAATATTATGTGAAAAAAATAAGACACAAAAGCAAATGAGTAATTTAATTAACTAATAAGAAGGGGATTTTAAGGTGGTATGGGAATTTTAAGGTGGAATTTATAACTTTATACCTATCATGCTGAAAAAATAGAGGTAATAGGAAAATGCAGTTTTCCGGCCTTTATTTATTTGGAAAGAGAGGGAACATATGAGCAAGCCCATCATAACAAGGAGAAAATGAAATGCTCTGTGCACACTCTGCAAGACACTAAAACATCAGACAAGGTGTCATGCTCACAGGGAACTCACCATTATTTTCTTGTATAATTTAAACTCTTTTGTAGCAAAGAGAAATACAAAAACTTCCTCAAAGACTTCTACAAGATAAAGGTAGGCAAAAATGACCTCTGGACAAAAAAAGAAGACAATCAATGAAACAATCCCATTGCCATTAGTAGAATATAGCAAGAAGATAAGAGAGAAGCTATAATACACCGGGAAGGAGAAGAAAACTGTCATTTTTATGCATACGGAGTGATTGTCTACAGGTTTAGAGGAAAACACTAAATATTTATAAAAATTAAAGTGTTCATAATGTTAGTTCAGTATAACATAAAAAATAAATGACTTTCCTATGAATTAATCAAAGATTAAGTAGATGCTTCCAGTTTATACAAAGTAAAATAGACAGGCTGTGTAAACAGACAATAGGCAGCAATGAAGACCAAAACTGTAAATACTCTGTAGCAATTCTCCCAAATTTAATCTATAACCTCAACACACATGCAATCAAATTTCATTGCAATTATGGCTCCAAACTTTATCTGAAAGACAACATTGAAGAAAAAAAAGCGGGGGAGATCTAAGAGAATGCTATTCGATGACTCATATGAAATGAACAAATTCCTACAAAAGCAAAAACCACCAAATCTGACTCAGGGAGAAATAGAAAATCTGATTAGACCTATAACAAAGAGAGAGTAATTAAGTTTATTAGTAATTACATTTAATAATTAAAACTACCCATAAAGAAAATCCCAGTCCTGAATTTTTGAATTCTCCCAAAATATGAAAAGAAATAATAACAATTCTTCACAAATTATTTCCAAAATAGAAAAGGAAGAAATCCTGCCAGCTCATTTTATGACACCTGTTTGACTCTGTGTGTGAGAGAGTTAACATTTCAGGCCTGACTGCTGCAGTTGGAAAGACCTGCTTACTGGGTTGGTTCTTGGCTGGCATCCGGGAACTTGGATATGGGGAGGGTCCCCACCACGATTAACTGACAAAGGTGGTTCCTTATACCTAAACTGCTTCTGTGAACAACATGATTTATGCTAAACACCTGCTTCTGAGTCTGGACTTTCAGTCCATGCCAGGCAGAGGCTACTCCCATTCTCAGCCCCAGTAAAAACTCCAGGCACTGAGTCTCTAAGGACTTCCTGGAGGGCTTGCTAACATGTAGATTGCTGGGCCACCTCCAGAGGCTCTGATTCAGCAGGTTGGGGTTGCGGTGGTTGGGGGGGGGGCACTTCAGCAGATTCGGAATGGGCATTTCTAGTGTGTTTCAGGGGGACTGTGACGCTGCTGGTCCAGGGACCAAACTTGTAGGGCCAGCCACCAAGGGAGCTATTTTACGTCATTCCTTTTTTAAGAGAGTTAATTTCTTGAATATCCCTTTCCATTTTATTCCATCTGACCACAGCTTACACAATTGAATTCGTTTGTTAAATCTAACTACCACAAAGAAATTCTTAAGAAACAATGACCTAGTAATTATGAAGTTATTTTAATGTTATTTAATATCTAGGATATTGGCCAATATCTAATATGTTCTAACATATTCTAAGTATGACTATATGACTCCACAATTATCCCAAGTGTAATGTTTTTAAGACAAAATTTTAATTGTTATAACTGGGATAGGTCAAAGTGTATAATACAATTAATTTTAAATTTTGTTACATACCTTCTAAATGACATTTGCAATATTAAACACATCTGACTCTCTAACAATACTCTAATTCCTTTGACGTCACAGTGCTGTTTGTTCGTGCTAGGTTAGGGGAGGAAAGCTAAATCCAGACACCGCCACCCATCTGCTGTGCTGGCAACACGCCTTCTAACCAAAGTAACTAACACTTCTGCAACAGCTTTGAGAAGTACTACCACTAAAGGGGAATTTTCAGTGTGTCCCCTTCTAAGGTGAGCATATAAATAATCTGAAGATATTTCTACCTCTGATAAATTAAGATTTGTTTCTTCAGCCTTTCCTGATGGTCTAACCCTAATAAACTGTGACATTGGACTTACCTATAAATCCTTGCAAAGTAACGCCTGCCCAGAAGTCGCTGTAAATAATGCTATCTCAGGGACACTAAAAGCCACCTCCACCATCAGAGAGACTGAAGATTTTGTTACAGACCTAATATTTTGTTACAGATGGTCCATGGTAAATACACATCATTGATTAATACATTGTGAATTGGTTTTAAAAAATGATGTAAAAAACATTTTCAAAGAAACTCTGTTTCATTACTTTCAAATACGGCTCTAAATTTATTTTCTTGTTTCCAGTTTTATCTCCTTTCTAATTCAATTCCTCCCCCAAGGTAAGAGTGATTTTCCTAAAAACATAAAACATTCTCTTGCATTAAGCCTTCTTGTCCTCAAGATAAAGTTCATCGTAGTCCCCAGGCCTCATCTTCCAGCTTGCCTCCATCAGCCTTCACCCCCAGACATACCCCACACACACAATGCTGATGCACCATATTTTTCTGTTTTTCCAACTTATCATGCACTTTTTAACCTTCCAGATTTTGCATAGACTGTGTCCTTGCCTTACTCATTTCCAGTGATCCTTCAAATCTCGTTTTAAAAGACATGACTTCAGGAAGCATTCTCTTAGCCTGGGTCTGGGTTAAGTACTCAAATCATATTATTCCATACCATCTCTACTTCTTCCATCAAAGAACCTAGGACACTGGATTTCCTGCATATTTGTTGAAATGTTCCTCTAGATTGAGAAGTCATTTCCTAACATATTTACTGCTTTGTTCAGTGTCTAACAGAATACCTGGCACTCTAAGTGCTCATTGACTATATGCTGGATGGATGGATGGATTGGATGGGTGGTGGGTGGATGGATGGTGGATGAATGGATAAATCGATATGTGGATGGATTTGCAGATGAATAAATGGATATACAGATGGATGGATGGATGGAATGCATAAATGAATGGGTGGGTGGATGGATGGGTGGGTGGATGATGGATACATGGTTATGTGGATGGATGTGCAGATAAATAGATGGATATGCAGATGGAGGGATGGATGGATGAATGGATGGATGGAATGCATGGATGGGTGGATGGATAGGTGGGTGGTGGGTGGGTGGGTATATGATAGATGAATGAATAAATGAATATGTGGATGGATTTGCAGATGAATAAATATGAAGATGGTCGATGGACTGATGGATGGATGAAATTCAAGTATATGAAGAATCTCTAAAATGTTACAGTACCCTACAAAGATCTTACTGAACCTCCTCACCGCTCATGTTCTGGCACACGTGAAACTATGATCACTTCTGTAAGACACCTCAGCTGTTCTTTCCAGGGGAACTGGCCAGACCACCTAAGTGCTTTGGTTGTTACTTGCTCACAGGCACTGTGGCTGGGAAGCTGTGTCCTGGGGAAGCCTCCAGTGGTGCTTCTTACTTGTGCAAATATAAATTGAGTTTAGTCAACAACCATTTCACAGTGAACCATTTAGTTCACTGTGAAAACCTGGCTGCTAAGGGAAAGGTGGGTACGTTTGTATAGAAGAAAGAAGCCAATAAATAAATCTCTTCCCTCTTTTATTTTTTAATATTAGGCTTACTGAGGTACAATTTTTTTTTTTTTTTTGATAGAGTCTCGCTTTGTCCCCCAGGCTGGAGTGCAATGGTGTGAACTCGGCTCACCACAACATCTGCCTCCCGGGTTCAAGCGATTCTCCTGCCTCAGCCTCCCGAGAAACTGGGATTACAGGCGCCCACCACCACACCTGGCTAATTTTAGTATTTTTTAGCAGACATGGGGTTTTGCCATGTTGTCCAGCCTGGTCTTGAACTCCTGACCCCAGGTGATCCGCCTGTCTCGGCCTCCCATAGTGCTGGGATTACAGGCATGAGCCAATGTGCCCAGACATTGAAGTATAATTTGTATGTAGAAAAATTCACCCTTTTTATGTGTAGAGTTGTATAAGCTTTGACCAAAGGATGCAGTTGTGAGACCACCACCATAACTGACATGGGCAATTTCCATCACAGATAAAACCCTTAAATGCACAAACAGCCACTCCCACCAGTTCCGGCTCTTGGCAGGTGCTAATCTGATTTGGATTGTACAGTTTTATTTTTCTAGAATATCATATAAATAGAATCATACAGTACAACCTTTGCACCTAGCTTCCCTCAACATAATGACTTTTTCATCCATGCTGTTGCCTGTGTCCACAATTCATTCACTTTTATTGCTATGTAGCATCCCACTGTGTAGATGTACCACAATTTACCTGTTCACAGGCTGATGGATATTTGGGATATTCTGGTTTGAACTGATTATACAAATAGGGACTATAGACACTTATACATCAGTCTTGGTGTAGATGTATGTTTTTATCTATCTTAGGTAAATACCTAGCAGTGGTATTATGGGGTTAAGTGGTATTCATATGACTAGCTTTATAAGAAACTGCCAAACTCATCCAGAGTGACCACGCTGTGCTGGATTCTCACCAGTAACAGATGAGGCTTTCACTCGCTCCGTGTCCTCACCAGCACTCTGTACTGGCATTTTTTTAAAGCCATTCTAATTTATGTGTAGTGTTATCTCCTTTTGGTTTGAACTTGAATTTCTCTATGACTAATGACTTTGAGCATCTTTTGATGTGTTCATTCACCACTGATACCTTTTATCTGGTGAATTGTCCGATCTTTGCAGCTATCCCATTTTTTTGTTTGTTTTTGTATTATTTTGCGAAAGTTCCGTGTATCTTCTGATTACTGGAGTCTTTTTCCTCACATGCGTGTTTTGCAAATGTTTTCTCCCAGTCTATTGTTCATCCTTTTGTATCCTTAACAGTGCCTTACAAAGAGCAGAAGTTTTTAAATTCTAATGAAGGTCATTCAACTTACCCAGTGCTTTTCTGTTATAGTTTATGTTTATTGTATCTTATCTAAGAAATACTTGCTTGGCCAAAGGTCACAAAGATTTTCCTACATGTTTTGTTTCTAGAACTTTTGAGTCTGCAGCTTTATAGTAAGAATTATGATTTATATCAAGTAAATATTTGTGTATTTTACAAGATATAAGCTGAGGTTCTTTTTTTATATATGGAATCCCAACTGTTCCAGCACCACTTGTTAAAAACTCTATCATCTTTTTTGAGTAACCTTGTTACTATTGTCAAATAATCAATATATGTATAGTCTATCCCTGAACCTGTTCTGTTCCATGCATCGTTATGACCTTCCTTCACCAATATCACAATGTCTTCATTAATTAATATTCACTAATACTGAGATCAGTATTAAGAGGCCTCCGATACTTTCCTTTATCATTTCAGCATTCACAGGTCTTTGCGGAGATCTGTCAGTAGGAAAGTGCACCAGGGCTGCCAGGAGGACCCCACACAGCGACCCAGACACAGCTCAGTGTGAATGAGCCCATGGGGGCTGGTGATGCAGAGCACGTGGCCAGCAGTGAAGGCTGCAACCACCACAGCGGGACTGCCATGCTTTGGGCGGAAGGGGAGGTCTGTCAGGGTGAACAGACGAGGTTTCACCATAGGAAGCCAACAGGAAGCATCACCACGGCCCGTGTGGGGACCAGAGCAGCAAGGTATCGAGCACTGAGCTGGGCCTCGAAGGCAGGACCACAGCATGGCTGTCCAGACCAGGGCCACCACTGAGTAGCTTGGCCTCCACAGGTCTCCACCTCTGCAAGCCTTTGGAAGCATAACTGACTCCTTTGGACAGTGAAGCTCTTACCTTTCAAAATTAGGAGTAGGCTGGCACGGTGGCTCACGCCTATAATCCTGTCACTTTGGGAGGCCAAGGTTGGCGGATCACCTGAGGTCGGGAGTTCAAGATCAGCCTGACCAACATGGAGAAACCCTGTCTCCACTAAAAATACAAAATTAGCCAGGCATGGTGGCGTATGCCTGTAGTCCCAGCTACTTGGGAGGCTGAGGCAGGAGAATCGCTTGAACCCATGAGGCGGAGGTTGCGGTGAGCCAAGGTTGTGACATCGCACTCCAGCCTGGGTGACAAGAGTGAAATTCCCTATGAAAAAAATATAAATATAAATATACATATAAATGTAAATAAATAATAATGAGGAGTAAAATGGAGCTCCAAGAGGAAAACCACTTGGACTTTCTCATACTTTGAGTTGGTAAGTGCTCACAAAATTGTTTTTTTATGTGGCTATATTTGTACCAGAGTCTAAGTGTTAGATCAAATTCTACAAAAGTATAATTTCTGTGGTTTAAAAATGTTTGAATATTGGCAAATTCAAATGGTTTGAATTAATAAATCATATTGGTTCTCATGTATTCACTTTGAAATTACCTATCTTGCTGCAAATTCACAATATCTTACTACATATGGTGCCTGCTTGGGAAGATTTCTCTTTTTCATCTTTCTAATTTTGCAGTCTGTCTTCTTCCCACTTCTTAATGAAGGCTGTCTTAACATTTCAGGATATTTAATATACATATACTACTCATACATACTAAATGTCAAAACAGGCCTCTTGCTAATGTTCTTTGTGATAGTAGCTTTTCATTTTCTTCTGACTGGATTTGCTATTCTCTTATGCTCATCATTCTGATCTATAAAGTAACTTGGGCGATGTTGTTCATTTTGGTAAATAAGAACTTTTGAACAATCATAACAAAAATCCTGATTTGTATCCCTAAGCAAGAAATTCTTTGATCTTTCTGTATCCCCTTTAAAAACTTTACAGCATTTGGCCAGGAGTTAAGAGGACATTGAGATTCATTAAAAATTTACATTTTTTTCTTTCTTACAACATATTACTAGGCTAGGATTTAAACTAATGAGCCAAACGTAATAAGCAAGAAGCAACCAGCTCATTTACAAGCTGCCTGGAGAGCAACTAAATAAACTTAAAGCTTTTCTTGAAGTTCTCTGGCAAATATATTGAGGCCAACTGGCAAATACATTGACCTGAATTTTTATTTTCTCTATTAAGAGAAACTGTGTTTCCATAGGGAAGGAAGGCAGATAAGTGCAGAGTGTGGAATAAAGACAGCAGAACATAGGGTACGCCCTAGATGGGGAGCACACGAGGTGCAGCTGCCCCTGAAAGTCCACAGCAAGAAGGCTGAGCGAGCGCAGCACAGCTGCCTGCCACCCACGTGGGAACAGTGCAACACGTGTGCACTCTGGAATCAGACACACCTGCTTCTTTGCTTTTCCAACACAGTACTGAACCTCACCAAGCTTGGGCTTCTTCATCTGTAAACTGGAGATGAGAATAGAACCAAAAATCATGGGATGGTTTTAAGAACGAAATGTGGGAGAACACGTAGAATGCTCAGCGCATCAGGGTGAGAGAGGGAAGAATGCTGATGGCAGGGCTGCAGGTCCGGGCAACAATGGAGAATCGTGCAGGGGAATTGCGAACTCAGGGAAGATGTTTACTCAGTCTGCTACTCCACTGATTCATAGATGGAGAAAAAAAGTAGATTATGTTATTAGAAAATGACATCAGTCAGTCCATAAGAGAAGTTGTATTAATCTGATTTCACACTGCTGATAAAGACATACCCAAGACTGGGCAATGTACAAAAGAAAGAGGTTTATTGGACTTACAGTTCCACGTGGCTGGGGAGGCCTCACAATCACGGTGGAAGGTGAAAGGCACGTCTCACATGGTGGCAGACAGAGAGAACTTATGCAGAGAAACTCCCGTTTCTAAAACCATCAGATCTCATGAGACCCATTCACTATCACTGGAACAGCACAGGAGAGACCCGCCCCTAAGAGTCAATCATCTCCCAGTGGGTCCCCCTCCCACAACATGTGGGAATTATGGGAACTACAACACAGGAACAGCAGAGACCCGCCCCCAAGAGTCAATCATCTCCCAATGGGTCCCTCCCA
>NC_045451.1:2628108-2640496 GCF_002776525.5 Piliocolobus tephrosceles
CACAGGAGAGACCCGCCCCCAAGAGTCAATCATCTCCCAATGGGTCCCCCCCACAACATGTGGGAATTATGGGAACTACAAGATGAGATTTGGGTGGGGACAAAGAGCCAAACCATATCAGAAGTCCAATGTGAAAATCAAATGTGAACTTGGAATTGGAGAGACCGCTGTACGCACAAACTTCCCTTTAGCAGCATCAGGTGGGAAAGGCAAAGGAGAACAGAAACCAATCTTATTCCCTTTATGAGCAGATCTCATTTTTTTTGAGGATAATTAAGGAAAAAAGGTCTTCTATTCATCCTTTGGAAACTAATTCCCACAGTGGCCCTTGGACCCATACCAGCTTTCCAGAAAACTCAACCAAATCTATTTTGTAAAAGTAATTCGATAAGCAATTCTACTTATGAGAATTTTATCTTACAGATACATGGGCACATATACACAATTTTAAAGGTGCATATATAGCCATTGCAGCAAAAGGATTGTAAACAATTTTCTAATCAAAAACGGGCTGAGGTAAAATTACATAGTTCAGTAAAGGTCTATACATTCTATGCAGTTACAAAGAAAATGAAGACACTCTCTCTGTCCTGATATACTAATAGCTCTAAAATATATTAAGTAAAATAGCATAAGAAGCAGCATATGCATCAGTGGAATAGCACTGCGATTCCAGAAATAAATTTATACCTTTGATTTTTAACAAAAATGCCAAGATAATTTGATGAGAAGAAAATAGTCTTTTCAACAAATGGTGTTGGGACAACCGGATATCCACATGCAAAAAAAAAAAAAATGAAATTGGAACCTCATCTCACAGCATATATAAACTTAACTTAAAATGGGTCTAAGACTCAAATGTAAAAATAAAACTGGCCGGACACGGTGGCTCACACCTGTAATCCCAGCACTTTGGGATGCCAAGGTGGGTGGATCACCTGAGGTCAGGAGTTTGAAACCAGCCTGACTAACATAGAGAAACCCTGTCTCCACTAAAAATACAAAATTAGCCAGGCATGGTGGTGCATGCCTGTAATCCCAGCTACTTGGGAGGCTGAGGTAGAAGAATCACTTGAACCCGGGAGGCGGAGGTTGAGGTAAGCTAAGATCACACCATTGCAGTCCAGCCTGGGCAACGAGAACAAAACCCCATCTCAAAATAAATAAGTAAATAAAACTTAAAAATAAATAAATAAAACTATACAAATATTAGCAGAAAACAAAGGGATAAATAAATCTTAATGATCTTGTATTAGTCAATGGTTTCTTAGAAATGACAACAAAGGAAAAAATTAGATAAACTTAACTTTATCAAGATTAAAAACACTTTTGCTTTAAAGGATAACACCAAGAAAGTGAAAAAGAACTCATTTAATGGGAGAAAACATTTGCAAATTGTATGTCTGATAAATACCAAGTATGGAGAATAAATAAAGAACTCCTACAAATTAACAGTAATATGACACCACAATTTTTAAAATAGGGAAAAGTTATAAATAGGCATTTCTTCAAAGAAAATACACAAAAAGCCAATAATGGCATAAAAAGAAGCTCAATGTCATTAGCCATCAGGGAACCACATATTAAAACCACAGTGAGGCACTATTTCATGCTCTTGGATGGCTACAGTCAAAAAGGCAGAGAGCAAGCATCGACAAAGATGTGGAGGAACTGAACCCTTCATACGCTGTGGTCGGAAGGGAAAATGGTGCAGCCATTTTGGAAGAGAGTTTCACAGTTTTCCAAACTGTTTTGGTGATTCAAGTTTAATTCAAAAGGTTAAATACAGAGTTTCCACACGACCCAGCAATTCTACTCTTATGTATACTGAGAATTGAAAACATATGTCCAAACAAAACCTATACATTAATATTTATACCAGCATTATTCAAAATACCCCAAAATGGAAATCACCAAGTAGCTATTAACTGATGAAGGCATCAACAAAATATTGTATACTTATCAAATGGAATATTGTTTGGCAATAAAGGGTAATTAAGCACTGAAACATGCAACATAATGAACCTGAAAGCACAAAACACCACATACAGAATGATTTTGTTTACATAAAAATGTCTAGAATAAGCCAATCCAGAGAGATAGAAAGATGATTATTGGTTGCCAGAGGGTGGGCAAGGGGGGTTGAAGAGAGAAGTCTCAGGTACACAGTTTCTTTCAAGGATAGTGAAAATGTCCTGGAAATGGGTAGTGGTGATGGTTGCACAACTCTGTGAATAAACTAAACACTACTGAATTGTAACCTTTAAAAGGGTGAATTTTATGTTATGCCAACTATACCTCAAAAGGGCTGTTATAAAAAACTGACGGGGCTGGGCATGGTGGCTCATGCCTGTAATCCCAGCCCTTTGGGAGGCCCAGGTGGGTGGATCACCTGAGGTCAGGAGTTCGAGACCAACCTGGCCAACATGGTGAAACCCCATCTCTACAAAAAATACAAAAATTAGCTAGGTGTGGTGGCGCATGCCTGTAGTCCCACTACTCAGGCGGCTGAGGCAGAAGAATCACTTGAACCTGGGAGGCGGAGGCTGCAGTGGGCCGAGATTGTGCCAGTGCACTCCAGCCTGGGTGATGGAGTGAGACTCCATCTCAACAACAACGACAACAACAACAAAAACTGATGGAACATAAAATAATAAAGAATATTTTAAGTTAAAATATTACTTAATAAAGAAATTAATCCAATATTAGGATATGAAAAGTGTAAGCAAGCTAAATATTCATCTTTCATATAAAAGAATTAATAAGTATTGTCTGAAGCTGCAGATTAAAATAAAAAGTTATAAATGTATTCGCTAGAGTTTTGCAGGTTCCTACCAATAGAAATGAAAACAGAAAGAGCTCGAAGCAACGGCCTCTGGTTACCAGTAGGTTGTTGAGGAGGCGTGGCGTGACTGTGACTCTCTGTTCCCAAGTGCATGTTTAGTTTTACCAAGTATTTTAATTTCAACACTTTTAAATAATTACAACAGAATGAAGTAGAACTATAATAACAGCTTACAAAGATTTCCAAGAAATATGTTAAGAAACCAAGTTGCAGAAGAGAGCACACAATTTGATGCCTTGAATTTTTTAAAAAGGAGGAAGAAGAAATTATTACATAACTATCTTTGTGTATGTCTGGGAAACGTCTGGAAATACAAGAAATCATCACAGCAAGTAACCTGAAAAGTTGGACATGTGGGAGTGAGGCTCGTCAAGCAGGAGGCCTTGCTCTCTTGTAGCCTCTGGACTGTTCTCCACCGTGACATTTACCTTTATGGCACTTGCACACTTACATAGACAGTGGGAACAACTCCTTTTTACGTATTTGAAAATTCAGTCTGACTTTCTATTGCCTTTCAAATACTAATCTTACAATTAGTTTGGAGGACAAACTTGAAAAGAAAGACAGATGATTGAATCTTTTTTTTATTTTGGAGATGAAGTCTCGCTCTGTCTCCCAGGCTGGAGTGGTGTGATCTCAGCTCACTGCAACCTCTACCTCCTGGGTTCAAGCAATTCTTGTGTCTCAGTCTCTTGAGTAGCTGGGACTACAGGTGCATGCCACCACCCCCAGCTAATTTTTTAATTTTTAGTAGAGACAGGGTTTCGCCATGTCGGCCAGGCTGGTCTCAAACTCCTGACCTCAAACAATCTGCCCACCTCAGCCTCCCAAAGTGATGGGATTACAGGGATTACAGGCATCAGCCCCCATGCCCAGCCTTTCAATCTCTGTAGAAGTCATATGTGAGGACAGAGGACATCAACGTGACTGTTCCTTTAACAGAAAACACACAACAACCTCTTCACTTTTGAGCTAAATTAAACTTGGGGTCTTGGAACCTTTCCTCATGTTTTTTCCATCAGCAAGGTACCAAGAATTTGAGTAAACCAAATAATGAGGACTAAGAAAAGTAGAGCAAGACGCTGAGGCAAACAATTAATGACTGGGCCAAGCCAAGAGACAGTCATAAGAAAATATGGTACCTGAGGGAAGGAAACAAACAGCAAATAAGCCATACAGTGAGGTGGAGAAAAGAAACTCTGGCTAGATTTTTCTATGGATGTTAAAGGCCTCCTGGCCTCCCTCTCTCCCTCCCTCCTTTCTTTCCTTCTTTCTTTTTTTCTCTCCCTCTTTCTCTCTCTCTCCCCCTCCCTCCCTTCCTTCCTTCCTTGAAATGGAGTCTCACTCTGTCACTCAGACTGGAGTGCAGTGGCACAATCTTGGCTCACTGCAACCTCTGCCACCTGGGTTCAAGCCATTCTCCTGCCTCAGCCTTCCAAATAGCTGGGATTATAGGTGACTGCCACCACGCCTGGCTAATTTTGTATTTATAGTAGAGACGGGGTTTCGCCATGTTGTCCAGGCTGGTCTCAAACTCCTGACCTCAGGTGATTCACCCACCTCAGCCTTCCAAAGTGCTGGGATTACAGACATGAGCCACCACACCTGGCCAAACATATAAATTTCTTAATGAAGGGCTTGGAAATTTCTACTACGAGCTTGACTAAAGAGCCCAGATCTATTAAGAATGTCTTTTAATGACCACTTGATGGCACCATAGTTAAAATGCAGGCACCACCACTGGCCCCTGTAGTATCACAACTATTCCAGAGCTGTTACAGAGGCAGCAGCCCCATGAATTCAGATACAGCTCGACAGAAAGGTACAAGAACAGAAAACCTTTCTCAGGCCCTCCAAAATAATTGTGTACCTTGGGCTTTGCTTGCTAAAAGATCAAGCAATATTCCTTGGCATTCCCAGGAAGGAAGGAAAGAAGGAAGGGAAGATTGCTCCATCCAGAAGAATTTTAATTTGTCTAGCTACAGTCATTAGATTTTTATTCACAAACAGCTAGTAGATAATCACAATGGAATGCACTTAAATTAGGTTAAAAAGGGATCTTTGAAATGTCATTTGCAAAATTCATTTGTGATATACAATGTTCCCCTGGCCCAAGGTTAAGTAGATTTGGGGAAACAGATTTCAAAGCAATTTCCCATTCGAGGTTTTTCATTCTTCTCCTCCCCTCAGATTCTCCATTTGGGCCTGAAGTTCAGAACGTTCACCTCTTCTTTGTTTTAATATGGAGGCTTTCACAAAGACCAAATCCAAAAGGTACCACCACAGCAAAGCAGGCCGTGACTTCCAGCTGTAACCTGCAGACAGCCAGGTCCCCCTTCTGTGGAGGGTCCTTGATCCCAGAGATAAATGTTTCCTTTGGTTTGTGAGATTTTGTTTTTACCATTTCCCTCCTCTTATCCTGTGATCCAAAGTGCAAGTAAGGAAAACGTGCATTGTTCAAAGTTACCCAAACGAGTACTTTTGTGTGTTGAGGACTGGAAATGAAGGAGCTTGTGAATGTGATTATTAAATGTATACTGCAGTAACCTGCATGGCACAGCAACAGAGACCAACTTCCAATCACGCGACCTGGCGAGGATAAACCTGAAGCTCAGTACATCTGTCTGTGCTCTGTTGAACTAATGTCAGGAGGCTGCAGCCAGATGCCAAGGGCTACAGGCCTCCGAGTTACATGAAGATGGGGTAGAGATGGTGCAAGCTGTCAACCAAAAAGGCCTCTGGTGAGTAGGAGAGCACACCCTCTTCCATTTCAATTTGGTGGAGAGGAGCGCCCGCAGCCCTGCTCCCAGGAGAAGGCCTCCTCACTGCCTGGCAGGGAGAGCCCATCACAGACCAGCGGTCCCTCCAGACACCAGTGGGTGGGATTTAAATGACTTCTATATCCAACACATGTTTAGGAAGAGACTTCCAGTCCCATCACAGGTATAGCTGCCCTCTTCCTCCTCGGTCCTGTGTCTCACCACCAAGAATCGCAGACACAGCACAGCCAACAGGTGCAAGAACAGCCTGCAGGGTGTGAAGAAGAAGGCAGGGTGCCCAGGGTGGACCTGAGCTCCTGGGCGTCCTACCACCCCTCATGGATTCCACATGGCTCTGCAGAAGCTCCAACCCTGGGGCCACTGACAGACACACACAAAGGGAGCTCCAGGAAAACCATGCGTGCAGCCCCATCCCCCAGCCAGAGCACCACGAACAGAGCAGTCCAACCACAGGAAACCCCTGCAGCAAGATTCATCACACACACAGGGCCCATCCCCGGGCTCTTAGCAGGGCCCACGAGGGGTGGCCCTTCCACCTCACCACTTCCACTCCTTCCAGGGCCTCGGGCTGCACTGAGCACCAATTGGCCCCATCCCACCCCCGCACACGCAGGCGGCACCCTGACCTATCGGGGCAATGACAGTGGGTCCATTGTGGAGCTGAGCCCACTCCACCCCACCCGGCAGCAACAACCCTGAGCAAAGCAGTGTGACGTGGGGCTTCTCTCTGCCCTGTGCCCTCCCTGGCAAACCCCTCACCATGAGAAGGGATACGGGGTAGGGGGCAGGTTGAGTCCACATTTTCCCCTCAGTATCAACCGGACCGAGGAGGGAGCCCCCTCCCCGTGTGGCATCACTAAGCCTAAAGCCAGCAGTGGGAGGCAGGCAGTGGCACCGGCTTCCCCACAGCCTCCCTGGGATCAGCAGGGCCCAAGGGAGCTGAGGGTAGCGGAAGCCCCACACCCACCTGAAGATACTAGAAGGGCCAGGGAAGGTCATCATCACCCCATGTGCCTGCAGCCACTCAGCACGGTCAGGGCTCTGCTGCGGCTCTGCCACATGCACCCTGCCCAGACACAGCAGCCACTCAGCACCGTCAGGGCTCTGCTGCGGCTGTAGTGCCACATGCACCCTGCCCAGACACAGCAGCCCAGCAGAGAGCACCTGCTGCCGACGAAGACTCCAGCAGCTTTGGAGTCTCATAAGATATCCTAAATGTCCAGGCTCCGATCCAAAGTCACTCAAAATACCAAGAACTAGGACAATCACAACTGGAAGGAGAAATAAACCAGTGGATGACAACACGGAGGATGAGTCAGAGGCTGTCATTAGCTGAGCTGGATCTTCACATAACCATCATAAATATACTTCAGCAAGCATGAATTCCCATGGAATAAATGGAAAATCAGAACATTTTAGCAAAATAATAAAGAAAAACCAAATGAGGGCGGGCGCGGTGGCTCACGCCTGTAATCCCAGCAATTTGTGAGGCCAAGCAGGGTGAGCACGCGTCTCAAATACCGAGAGAAAAGGAGAGTCAACACAAAGTCTATGGCAGGGAAAATGTCCCTCATGGACAGGTATAAATAGAGACATTCTCGGGTGAAGGAGCACTTAGAGAATCTGCCACCAGCTGGGTTACTCAAAGCATGGCTGGAGGAAGTTTCCTAAACAGAAGGGAAATTACAAAAGAAGCAATATTGGAATATTAGGAAAAAAGTGAGAACAACAGCAAAAGTAAAAAATATGGGTAAATAAACAGACTCCTCCTCTTGAGTTTTCTAAATTATATTCCATGGTTGGAAGCAAAAATGACAATGCTGTCTGATGCTCTCAATGTACGGGAAGAAAGTATTAAAGGTAATAGTTACATTATAAACTATAACATAATATTGTAAACTGTAACATAATATGGGGGAGGGAAAGTATGAAAAGAGAGTTTAGGTGACCACACTGTATTAGAACTAACAAAATATCAGCACCTCTAGACCATGTAGGATGTGTATAAATAATGAAATACCTACAGCTACCATTTTAAAAAACTATAAAAAGGGATAAACCCCAGAACACAAGATAAATCAACATGGAATTCTTTTAAAAAAATGTTCAAGTACAGGAAAGCCAGGAAAAACAAAATAAAGAAACTCTAAACAGTGTTTTTATACTTCGGTAAGGACACTGAAAACAACCAGCCGCTGGGCACAGTGGCTCCCGCCTGGAATCCCAGCACTGTGGGAGGCCAAAAGGGGAGGATCACTGGAGCCCAGGAGTTCAAGACCAGCCTGGGCAACAGTGAAACCCCGCCTCTTTCTAAAAATAATAACAATACAAGGAGAAGAATAGCCAGTGACTGCAGAAGCACGGGCTGGCTTTGGTCGGCATCTCTCTGGTGCGTTTCTCTCGGGACACAGTCTGCTGAGCGCACAGACTTGGAGTTAACTGGACCCCTCTGAGTTTTCAGTCATTCTCTGCATGTGTCTGAGTGCGTGCCCCGACCCTGGAGCACCTGGGCACTCAGCCAGTGTGGTCCTGACCTCACAAAGCCTTTGGGTTCAGGCCAGAGAGAAAATATGCTATCAATAATTCAGGGCTTCTAAATTTGCTGCCAGCTGAGATTTCTGAAATTCCCGCCACGTGAGAGCTTCATCCTGAGCGCTGTGGAGTGCCCTGGGTGGAGATGTGCGATGTGCCCCATTTTACAGAGAAGGATCAAGAGAATCACGAGTATCTTCCGAGGTCACACAGCATACAGCAGGGCGTGTCCTTCCACCCAGGGCTTTCACCTCTCAAGAGTTTTCTAGAAAAATCTTAATTATTACAGGATTTCCAAGGCAGGACTGAAAAATAAACCTAGGGCTGCTCATTTTTACTATTTCACAAATGGTATTGTTTCATTTCTCACTTTTCAGCTTTAATATTTCCCAAAGAACTGGGGGACATTTTCTGATGGCAAAAACGATGCTCATTTACATCACCAAGCCTGTCAGTCTACGCAGGTTTCGTCCCACGTGGACCAGCTACCACCGCAGGTCATCTCAACAAACAGCAATACTTAGGAGCTTCAGCTCATCTAGTTTTGCCAAACTGATTTTTTTAATAAAAATGTTAGAGAGGGAGGGATAAATCACAAGGCCATACCATGGCCACTTCCATCCATCTGCTCACACCCCTCCCCCTGCCTGCCTGGTCCTTCCTGCCAGCAGCATCCGAAAGTGTCCCAGGCAAAGCCCCTGTGGTTCTTTCCTGTCCCTCTGAACCCAGAGGTGGGCATTATAGGAAAATCTCTGTACGCCTCTGGGCCTGAGCTTACCAGAGTGAACTTTTCCTCCCTCTCGCCCACAACCCATTCAATAGATGCTCTGAGCACCCAGGGGAAACATTCGATGCCAACTCGACTGCACTTCTCCCAGCAGGGCCCTAGGCTGTTGGGGAGGCAAAGGTATCCAAGATCTCTGGTGGTCCTGGGACAGCTTGTGCAGGCTGAATGGGATGAATCAGCGACAGAACTGTATCCTCCCCCAAGCTACAGGGCTAAAAGGAATAGACAAGCCAACTGTTTATCTACACAGAACTCAACTGAATTATTAACTTTGTAAGACGTTTTCTAGCTCATCTCCATGTTTTCAGGTTATATATGTTGACAGATTGAATTATGCTATCATTACTTTACTTCTTCACATCAGTGAAGCAAAAAGAAACACACAGAAAAAAACATGAGTGGTGGCTGCAAGTCTCTTTTAAAATACTAAAAACATGAAACAAATTTGCAATGATGAAAAGAAAAACTACCATCAAACAGTAAGCAAAGGCTACTGCTTACTTTTTTGACATATATTTTCCATTCTCACCTTTGCCTTTCATCAAAGAATTCTTTATAGTATTTATTGAAGCTTGAGATGAACCTTCACTTATAGGAAAAGGAGACCCTGCCTCTGAACATCAGGAAGCATGGAGAGGCTGCCGAACCACCTCCGATTCTCCGTTTGTTGTTCTATTTACACGGAAGGGAGACGGGCATGTAAATACTGTGAGACAGTCTTGTTAAATACTCACACACAGCATTTACATGTACGTGATGTATAGGATGAATTCTCTACGTGGGTGTCCTTGATAACCCTAGTATTGCCCTTTCAGGAAACCTCCTGGTAATTAATTTCTTCCACAAGTACTTGGTGCACATGGCTCTGGGCAGACCTTATGAGGCTTGACACGAATAGACTGTCACCCAGAGAAGTCACTCCGCAGACACAGGGTTTTGTCTTACTCACTGTGGACTCTTCAGAATCTAGACCAATGTCGCCTGGTAGAGATGTTATATAACTTTGCATTATCCAACACAGTATCTGCTAGTCCCAGGAGGGTATTGAATACTGGAAATGTGGCCGGTGTGAGTGAGGAACTGAGTTTTTTAACTTCGTTTCGCTTTCACTGAATTTCAATAGCCAACCATGGCCGGTGGACAACACAGACATGCCCGATACAAGCAGAAATTCAACAAGTATTTGTTGTTAAAAGAGTGAGCAGCCTCTGCCCTATGGAGCTTGTGATATGGGGAGAGACAAATATTGGTCAAATAATGACAAAATAAATCTGTAATTACAAATTATAACGTGGCTATCGAAAAATGCATGATGGCCAAATGCGCTGTCTCATGTCTATAATCCCAGCACTTTGGGAGGCTGAGGCAGGAGGATCACTTGAGTGTAGGAGTATGAGACCAGCCTGAGCAATATAGGGAGATCCCATCTCTACAAATTAAAATTAAAAATTAGCCAGGCATGATGGTGCTCACCTGTGGGTCCAGCTACTCAGGACGCCGAGATAGGAGAATCGCTAGAGCCCGGGAATTCAAGGCTGCAGTGAGCTATGATCGCACCACTGCACTCCAGCCTGGGTGACACAGCAAGACTCCACTGAAAGAAAAGAGAAGAAAAAAGAGCACATGGTTTCATGAAGGAATATAAACAAGTACCTTGGGCCTCAGGGAGACTGACTCCGAGGAAACGGTGTTGAGGCCAAAACCAAAACAGCTGTGAGCTGAACACAGACCCAGAGACTAGGAAAGGTAGAGAGAGAAAGGAGGGGAAGAGAGCAAGAGAAGTCGAGACAGAGAAACAGAAACGGAGAAAGAGGAGAGAGAAGAAAGGGGACAGAGACAGAGAGAAGGGGGAGAGACAGAGGGAGAGAGGGAAGGAGAAAGAAATGGAGACAGAAAAACAGAGTGATGGAAACCGACAGACAGGAGAGAAAGACAGAAAAAGAGACAGAGAGAGAGAAGTAGGGAGGGAGAGGAAGATGGGAAGCAGCAGGGAATTCCTCCCGGCAGAAGACGTCGCACAGGGCAGTGGGAGGAAGCATGGGCAGCAGGAGGGAGCACGGAGCAGTGGGAGGGAGCACAGAGCAGCAGGAAGAACACAAAGTGGTGGGACGGAGCACAGGATGGTGGGACGGAGCACAGGATGGTGGGAGGGAGCACAGGGCGGTGGGAGGGAGCACAGGGCGGTGAGAGGGAGCACGGAGCTGTGGGAGGGAGCACGGTACAGAGGGAAGGAGCATAGGGCTTCAGAGAACAGTGTGTATCTGTGCGAATCTCACAACATGAGGTTGGAGGGGAAGGGGTGGCCAGCTCCAGCGGGCCGTCCAGGTCCTGTTGGGATTTCCCTCTTTACCCTCAGAACAATGAGAGCCTGCTAGAAGGTGGTGAGCAGAGAAAGGGCCCACAATGTTTGCGATTTTGAAAAATCACCTGTCTACAATACAGAAAACCAACCAGAAGAGTGGACTGAGGGGAGAGAGAGGCGGCTACTGCAGGTGTCCAGGCTACAGATGGTAACAGGCGCTTCCAGGAGGGGAATGATGGACGCTGCCATCACACCTGAAAAAAGGCGAGGGCATGTCTGAGACTGGATTGTTTCCAAACCACCCTCAGAAGCCCGGATGGATGTTGTGCTGGGAACGCCCTGTTCATCCAAGTTTCCACCTACACAATAAAAGCCCATCGCAGGCCGGGCACACACTGTGTCAGTCATTCATTCACTCACATCAAGGGAGTCATTGCCCTCCAGAGGCCAGGCACGGCCACGGCCAGTGGAGGCTGAGCCAGGTGGACCCTTAGCCTCCCTGCCTGCCTAAGTGCACCTGTGAGTTCTCTAAACCAGAGCTGGCAGGCTTAGGGAAGCCTCAGGAAATTATCAGCTCTCAGGGTCGTAGCATCTTCCCATCTATCGACTTACCTTTAAAATGGGTCACAGATATCATTTTGGCTTCAGAGAGACGCTGCGCAGCCATGGCAGCCCCACCATGAGTGGCCATTCCTGTCAAATAAATCAACATGAACAGCCTGGTTTTATAGCCATCTTTCCCTCCCAAACGAGGCAAATCAGGAATTACTGAGAAAGTTATAAAGGCATTTGGTTAGAATTCATTCACTAACTAAATAGATTTAATGAAGCAAACATATAACAAATAAACTTAATGAAGCAGACATAACGGAGTGCAGGGCAGGACGGAATGTCCCCTCCAGTACTTACTGTTCCTGAACTCACAAGCTTGATGGCTGGGTTCGGCTGCAGAGCCCACAGGCCGGTCCGCACCATCAATACACGCCCACAGACGGCAAGCGCGCGGGCTCACGGACGGACGGCAAGCGCGCGGGCTCACACACGGACGGCAAGCGCGCGGGCTCACACACGGACGGCAAGCGCGCGGGCTCACACACGGACGGCAAGCGCGCGGGCTCACGGACGGACGGCAAGCGCGCGGG